>NC_053395.1:235872405-235964905 GCF_905171765.1 Bufo bufo
TCAGTGTTTACCTGCCCCTCTAGTGGGCAGGACAGAGAAGGCCTCTGCTCGCCAGGGAGGTGAGGATGGATTTACATCGGGGGCTGGGGCCTTCCGCCAGCTGTACTTTACCGGTGTGAAGGCCTCGCGTCTGTTCATGGGATGCCTGTCCTGGGCTGCCGCACCGGCGTATGCCGGGAGATCCCACGTGCAGCGAGCTGGCGTCTGACGTCACGTCCGGGACGGCGGCGTTCCCGGAAGTGCGCTTCACAAGTGGCATGTTCGCATTTCGGGATTTGTAAGAGAGGAACAACCATCTATGATCGACGAATTAAAGGGAACCTGTGCTCTACTTTATGATGGCCTTACTAACGGCGAGTGGATTTCAGCGGTCGGTCAATTAAAAGTTCAAAGTAAGTGGTTGTCGAGAACCAACATCACAATCATGGCAGCCTGGGCCCGGGAAAGAGTCCTGGCCTCCTGAGAAGAGTCCTGGCCTCCTGAGAAGAGTCCTGGCCTCCTGAGAAGAGTCCTGGCTATTCATGATCTCCTGACCACCTGATGACTGACCGGCTTCTACCTCGTTTTCTCCCTAGGAGACAACTGCCAATCATCAGCAGATGGGCGGGGGAGGAGGAGATTATAATAAGGGTCCATTCACACGTCTGTATGTGTTTTGCGGACCGCACATCGATGGCACTCTCATAGAAAATGCCTTTTCTTGTCCGCAATTGCGCACAAGAAAAGGACATGTTCTATTTTTTTGCGGAACGGAAGTGCGGATCCACACATTCTGGCCCCATTGAAAGTGAATGGGTCCGCACCTGTTCCGCAAATTTGCGGAACGGATGCGGATCCATTTTGCGGCTGTGTGAATGGACCCTAACCAGGACGTTTCTCAGGGTATGATGCTGATACTGGTTGATGATGACGCTGGTTCTCGGCGACCACTGACTTTTAGCTGACATCAGCATTGATGTCGCGCTCCGTGAGGTCAGCAGAAAGCTGATGACAGCTTCCCTTTAAAGGGACACTGACAGGCCCAATAAGCATATTTCGATATATATATGACAGTAGAGGTCTTATAAAGTGTATGAGAATCATCTAAGTATCCCCCCTGTCCACCTTATAACTACAGTAAAATGAAGTTTTATAACCTGCTTGAATCGTCTTCAATCTGCCCAAGGGGCGGCGTTTCATCTCCACTTGCGCCCAGCCAGCCTCGCCACAACTGCCGTTTGAAGCGCCGCCCAGCTCATCAATATTCACTTCGCTGGGCGGCTACTCTGAAGCGCTGCTCTGAACTGTGCCCGGCGCATGCGCATAAAGCAGAGGCTGCATCGGCCTCTGAGAATGAGACTGTGCGCAGGCGCGATGTGATCCCGGCCAGTGAGGGTGCCGGGCGCATGCGCTGAAGATGGCCGGGGACACTAGTAGCCGCCCAGCGAAGTGAATATTGATGAGCTGGGCGGCGCTTCAAACGGCAGTTGTGGCGAGGCTGGCTGGGCGCAAGTGGAGATGAAACGCCGCCCCTTGGGCAGATTGAAGACGATTCAAACATTTTACTGTAGTTATAAGGTGGACAGGGGGGATACTTAGATGATTCTCATACACTTTATAAGACCTGTACTGTCATATATACCGAAATATGCTTATTGGGCCTGTCAGTGTCCCTTTAAGGACCATAATCCGTGATGAAGTAAAACCTTCCTTGGCTTCTTTAAGAGATATCAGCCCCGGTCCACAACCCCTTAAATGGCAAAAATCAGCAGCTCACTCCTCCTCTGATTCCGATGGTCTAATGGATGAGGATTGATGATGATCCCCTTTCTGAAGGAGAGACTGTCGAAGATTCAAAAACAATCTATTTTTCCAGGACGTCCCTCCATGACAGCACCCATGGAGGTTGTCCTATTGGTCTCTGTAGGGACAGGAAGTGAGAGAGATTAAAAGGCCCCCGCCCCTTCCACTCTCCGGTGTTCTTCCTGTCCCTACAGGGATAGGAGCAGAGAGAAGACGTTCCCTGCTCTGGGAATGAAAAGGATTTGGAGCAGAGTCTGGTCGGGGGGTTCTGCCTCTCCTCTTCAGATTCTGAGGGCCTACAGTCATGTGAAAAAATTAGGACACCCTTTGAAAGCATGTGGTTTTTTGTAACATTTTTAATAAATGGTTATTTCATCTCCGTTTCAACAATACAGAGAGATTAAAGTAATCCGACTAAACAAAGAAAACTGAAGAAAAGTCTTTTCAAGATCTTCTGTAAATGTCATTCTACAAAAATGCCTATTCTAACTGAGGAAAAGATAGGACACCCTCACATGTATTCCCTCTTAAATTGGCTCAGATCTCACACAGGTATATCACACCAGGTGCACATAATTAGTAGATCGTTACTCTGCATGTTGAATGAGGCTTGCCCTATTTAAACCTCAGACATTTAGTTTGGTGTGCTCCTGACTGTTGAAGTGAGAGTGAGCACCATGGTGAGAGCAAAAGAGCTGTCAGAGGACTTCAGAAAAAAGATTGTAGCAGCCTATGAGTCTGGGAAGGGATTTAAAAAGATCTCAAAAGATTTTGAAATCAGCCATTCCACTGTCCGGAAGATAGTCTACAAGTGGAGGGCTTTCAAAACAACTGCCAACATGCCCAGGACTGGTCGCCCCAGCAAGTTCACCCCAAGAGCAGACCGCAAGATGCTAAAAGAGGTATCCAAAAACCCTAAAGTGTCATCTCGAGAACTACAGCAGGCTCTGGCTACTGTTGATGTAGAAGTACATGCCTCTACAATCAGAAAGAGACTGTACAAGTTTAACTTGCATGGGAGGTGTGCAAGGAGGAAACCTTTGCTTTCCAAGAGAAACATCGAGGCCAGACTGACATTTGCCAGCGATAAAGTTGACAAAGACCAGGACTTCTGGAATAATGTTCTTTGGACAGATGAGTCCAAAATTGAATTATTTGGACACAACAGCAGAGGACATGTTTGGCGTAAACCAAACACAGCATTCCAAGAAAAGAACCTCATACCAACTGTGAAGCATGGAGGTGGAAGTGTCATGGTTTGGGGCTGCTTTGCTGCAGCAGGACCTGGTCAGCTCACCATCATAGAATCCACGATGAATTCTACTGTGTATCAGAAGGTGCTTGAAGAACATGTGAGACCATCAGTTAGAAAATTAAAGCTGAAGCGGAACTGGACCATGCAACATGACAATGACCCAAAACATACTAGTAAATCAACCAAAGATTGGCTGAAAAAGAAGAAATGGAGAGTCCTGGAATGGCCAAGTCAAAGTCCAGATTTGAATCCCATTGAGATGCTGTGGGGTGACTTGAAAAGGGCTGTACGTGCAAGAAACCCCTCAAACATCTCACAGCTGAAAAAGTTCTGCATTGAGGAGTGGGGTAAAATTTCCTCAGACCGATGTCGAAGACTGGTAGATGGCTACAAGAACCGTCTCACTGCAGTTATTTCAGCCAAAGGAGGTAACACTCGCTATTAGGGGCAAGGGTGTCCTATCTTTTTCCTCAGTTAGAATAGGCATTTTTGTAGAATGACATTTACAGAAGATCTTGAAAAGACTTTTCTTCAGTTTTCTTTGTTTAGTCGGATTACTTTAATCTCTCTGTATTGTTGAAACGGAGATGAAATAACCATTTATTAAAAATGTTACAAAAAACCACATGCTTTCAAAGGGTGTCCTAATTTTTTCACAAGACTGTAAATGCTAGCACCTCTCGGGGTAGAGGTCCCCTAGCTGTCCCCTATACCTTTTTCCCTGTACCTTTGGCCGCGGTATCGTGGGAAGCCGAGGCCGCTTCTTCCGGGTGGGAGCTCTGGGATTGGCTGTGGCTCCGGCGCTCCTTCTGCTCGGCGTGCAGACCATGTGACCGGAAGTCGAGGTCACATGGTCGGAAGAAGATGGCGGCGCCCAGGGAACGCTAAACCTGGACGGCGGTAGCATGCAGGGGGGTTGACTCTTCGTTTGAATGAGTCCCCCCCAGGAAGTGAGGAAGCGGAGCCACGCGGCAACAGGATGGACCAGGTAGGACATAAATTGAGAGGTCAATTTCTTGTCTGAGTGAGGTATGGAGGTCCAGATGTCCGCTATGCAGGACACTAGCACAGACATCCCTGTCCTGGGTCATGTAAGTGCCTACAGGGGGCTCATATTCCGCAGATTCCTCTTTTTTATGCAGCTCAATTCAGCTAACGGTCTCTCTCTCTTCCTATGTAGGGAGAGAGAGACGCTACAGTTAAAGCTCTGGGAGAACCAAAAAAGAAAGCCAGAAGATGTGCTTTATGTTCAAAGAAATTGCCATATAAAAAAGCCCTATGTAGTGACTGTCAGAGAAGAGCAATCTTCTCTCCTATCAGACCTGAGAGTGATTGTGAAAGAGGAGATCCAGGCGGCAAGCTCCAGTATGGTTCAGAAACCATGTGCCGGTTCCCCTCCCCCCAAAAGACCCCGAGTACTAAGGGAGTCAGAGTCCGAAGAAGAGGGATCATATCTTTCAGAAGAGATGGGTTCGTCTTATATGGCTGACGATCAGAAAAGATACCTTTTTTTACAAGAAGATTTAGACCCCCTCCTGTCGGCCGTAAGGCAGACAATGGATATTGAGGAAGAGGAACAGACTCGCTCAGTGCAGTATGAAATGTTCGGCGGGTTAAAAGCAAAGAAAAAGAAGTTGTTTCCAGTAAACGAGAACTTACAGGATTTAGTGATCGACGAGTGGGCGGATGCTGATAAGAAGTTATATATACCGCGTGAATTTAAAAACAGATTGCTGTTCAACCCTGAGGATACAAAACAGTGGGATGTGGTCCCTAAGGTGGATATTCAGGTAGCAAAGGTGGTTAGGAGAACCACACTACCAATTGAAGATTCGGCCCAGTTAAAAGAACCAATGGATAGAAAAATTAACGGATTACTCAAAAGAGCATGGGAGGTTTCAGCCAATATTATCAATACTAATATTGCTGCTACCTCTGTAGCCAGATCTATGTATTTATGGGTAAACCAGCTGAAGGAACATCTTAAGCAGGACACCCGTAAGGAAGAAATCCTGGCATCATTACCTCTATTTAAAATGGCCGCATCCTTTAAGGCGGACGCCTCGGCGGAGTCCATAAGGTTCGCAGCAAAAGCAGACTCCCTATCTAATACGGCTAGGAGAGCATTGTGGCTAAAATCCTGGTCAGGGGATATAGCCTCTAAAAATAAGCTTTGCGCTATACCCCTTAAAGGTTCCCACCTCTTTGGCCCGGTACTAGATGAAATCCTGGAAAAGACAGCGGACAAAAAGAAAGGGTTCCCCGAGGAGAAAAGCAAGAAACCTTTGCCCTTTCGTAAGCCAGCCAGCAGTTTCCAAAACGCTCCCAGGAGTAAAGGGAAGACGGGGAGGTGGAGCTACCCGAAAGGTGGAAGAGGCCAAGGGTTTCTCTTGAATCCCAATACCAAGACAGAGAGACAATGACGCCAGGCCAGTAGGGGGCAGACTCCAGTTCTTCTGGGAAGAGTGGACCCAAATAACCAAAAATCAGTATATTCTGGAATCCATCCAGAAGGGGTTCAAAATAGAGTTCCGCCTTCCTCCTCCACAACTGTTTCAGACTACAGTTTTCCAGTCGGCTTCACTTCAGGATCAGCTTCTGACAGATATCCAAAAACTATTGAAATTCGGCGCAATAGTGCAGGTCCCTCCTTCAGAGGAATTCAAGGGTCACTATTCAAAACTGTTCCTCATAACAAAACCAGACGGATCCAAAAGGACCATCATCAACCTGAAATTCAGATGAATAACGCATTACCATTTCAAGATGGAGTCAGTAAAATCTACAATCCCGCTGATAGGTCCAGGGGCTTTTCTGTGCACCCTGGATCTAAAGGACGCCTATTACCACGTCCCCATTCACCATCAGTTTCAGCAATACTTGAGGTTTGCAATCAGGAAAGACGAGAAGATATTGCATTACCAGTTCCAGTGCCTCCCGTTTGGAATATCATCAGCCCCACGTATCTTCACAAAGGTAGTGGAAGAGATAGTAGCCTACCTAAGACAGAGACAGGTAACGATACCTTACCTAGATAACTTTCTTCTTGTGGCAGACTCAGAAGAGGAGTTAGAACTTTACAGAGGAAGGACTCTATCTTTGCTCACAAATCCAGGATGGAAGATAAACCTGGAGAAGTCTCATTTGCAGCCGGCAACACAAAAGAAGTTCCTGGGAACCCTCTTAGATTCGGTTACTCAACATTCCTTTCTTCCTCAGGACAAACAAGTCAACATAAGGACAAGAATAAAATCCTTCAGGCTAAAGAAAAAGCGGACACTATGAGAGGCCATGCAGATCCTAGGCCTAATGACCTCGTGCATCACGACAGTTCCTTGGGCCCAGTTCCATTCAAGAACTCTCCAGGTGGAGGTCCTCTCATCTTGGGACAAAGACCACAGATAGTTAAACGCCAGGATAGCTCTCTCGGACAGAGCAGTAGACTTCCTCTCCTGGTGGTTAGTAACAGAGAACCTGTCAAGAGGGGTTTTCTGGAACATGATACCACTCAAGACAATAACCACGGACCCAAGCAGCCGGGGTTGGGGTGCTCACTTAGAAGATCAGTTCTTTCAGGGCAGTTGGTCCAGTACAGACGCCCTAAATTCCTCAAACTACAGGGAACTAAAAGCGGTTTGGGAGTCCCTGAAAGCCGCGGAACATCTCCTCACAGGCCATCATGTCAGAGTATTATCGGACAATATAACAACAGTCTGTTACATAAAGAGACAAGGAGGGACAAAAAAACCTCAACTCCTGGAATTAGCGAATCTCCTCTTCAAGTGGTCAGAAAAGATGGTCTTGTCCATCACAGCCACACACCTGAAGGGGTCCCTCAACTCCACAGCGGATTTCCTTAGTCGACACAGTGTCGAACCAGGGGAATGAAAATTGAACCAAGAAGTATTCCAGATGATTTGTCAGAAATGGGCGAAACCTCAAGTGGATTTATTCGCGTCCAGCAGGAATACTCAGCTGTACTATTTCTTCTCGCTAGACCCAAGAGGGAGACCACTAGCGGTAGATGCTCTTTCCCAGAAGTGGGACATGAGTCTAGCCTACGCTTTTCGTCCACTTCCCCACATACCTTTTAATCTTGAAGAAATTGAGAGTAAGTTCAACCACGCTGATTTTGGTGGCTCCAGCTTGGCCCAAGAGAGCCTGGTTTTCGGTTCTAAAGATCATGTCCATCAGAGAACCAATAACCCTTCCAAAAAGACAGGATCTCCTGTCACAAGGACCACTTTTTCATCCCAACATGGACAAACTGAATCTTACAGCTTGGATCATGAGAGGCAAACCTTAAGAAACAAGGGGCTCTCAGATAAGATAATCTCAACTCTACAGGGCTGCCGCAAACCCGTCACGAGAGCGATATATAATAAAATATGGAAGAAATTTTCATCCTGGTTGTCGCAAAATCACGCGGATACCAGATCTCCTTCGGTGGGTTGCATATTAGAATTTCTTCAGGAGGTGTTTGATGCAGGAAAACCCAGCACACTTAAAGTACAGATCTCGGCACTCAGCTGTTGTTTAGATACACCCCTTGCAGATCATAGATGGATTAGAAGTTTTCTAAGAGCAGCTTTTAGGTTGAGACCCACCTTGAGACAGTCTATTCCCCCTATGGAGTCTAAATGTAGTTTTAGAAGGTTTATGTGACCCCCTTTCGAGCCTATCGATCTTATATCTGAAAAATATCTCTCTCTCAAGGCGGTATTTCTTCTGGCCATAACCACAGCCCGCAGGATAGGGGAAATTCAAGCATTATCCATTAAAGAACCATACTTAAGGATTCTGGATGATCGCATAATCTTGAAGCTAGATCTAGCCTTTTTACCTAAGGTGGTTTCAACCTTCTATAGAGAGCAAGAGCTAACACTCCCTTCATTTTGTTCCTCTCCCAAAAATATACAGGAGAAGAGATTCCAGTGTCTAGATGTTAGAAGAACAATTCTAGCCTATCTTGACAGGACAAGTACTTGGAGAAGATCAAGTAACTTATTCATCCAATTTGGTGGGTAGAATAGAGGCCTGAAGGCTTCAAAGCAGATGTTGGCACAGTGGATTAAAGACACCATTAAAGAAACATACAGACTGCAGGAGATGCCCTGTCCTTTAAACTTAAAGGCGCATTCTACGAGAGCCATGGCAACTTCCTGGGCAGAGAAGGCAGATGCTACAATTGACCAGATTTGCAGGGCGGCAACCTGGTCTAACTTCCTGACTTTTGCCAAACAGTACAGACTAGATGTATTGGCCTGCCAGGACTTGGCTTTCGGGAGGAAAGTCCTTCAGGCAGTAGTCCCCCCCCCCTAGGAGATTCAGTTGTTAGTTCTCCATGGGTGCTGTCATGGAGGGACGTCCTGGAAATACTGGTTTAGTTTACCGATAAATCCTTTTCCAGGAGTCCGAATGAAATGAAATTTTTAGTCGCCAAATTTAAAATCCATATAACATAGCTGGGATGCTAAGGAGCATGGGGTTTTCTGAGCTACAGCCCCCTCCGTTTCCCACCTATCTCTAGAACAGGCCCCCCAAATTAGGAAGAAAGCACCACGCATGTGCCGGCCGGCGCTCTCGGCTATTTCCAGAACATAGAAGTGACTGGACCGTGAACTACGCAAGCGCCATCACCTCTCCATTCACCTCTATGGAAGTCCCATAAAAGTCAATACAGGGTGGGCGTGCATACATGGTGCGCCCTCGTTCACTTTGGGGGCCGTACCTATCCTATGCCACCAAAGTGCGAGATGGGCCAACCCTGGTAAGCTGATAATCCACAGGATAGTTTTATATTTCTGACCACTGGCACTGCCCCATACCCCGAAATGAATGGAGAGGCTGGTGGAGCGTGCGCCTTGGCGCTCCATTTATCCTCTAGGTGACCGCCAGAAATAGCCAAGCACTGTCCTCAGCTATGCCCAGCAGTCCGCTAGAGAATGAATGGGGCGGCCGGTGCACCCACTACCCGCTGCTGTATTTATTTCAGGGAGCGCCATAGGGTATGCAGTAGTTAGTGACGGCACAAGTGGGGGGGTGGGGTCAGTGCCAGGCGGTCTGTGACTGGCAGGAGCCCCCCCACTAGGCACACTACCCCCATGGCTTCTCTGTAATAAGGTATACAGTAGTTAGTGACGGCACAAGTGGGGGGTCAGTGCCAGGCGGTCTGTGACTGGCAGGACCCCCCCACTAGGCACACTACCCCCATGGCTTCTCTGTAATAAGGTATACAGTAGTTAGTGATGGCACAAGTGGGGGGTCAGTGCCAGGCAGTCTGTGACTGGCAGGAGCCCCTCCACTAGGCACACTACCCCCATTGCTTCTCTGTAATAAGGTATACAGTAGTTAGTGATGGCACAAGTGGGGGGTCAGTGCCAGGCTGTCTGTGACTGGCAGGAGCCCCTCCACTAGGCACACTACCCCCATGGCGTCTCTGTAATAAGGTATACAGTAGTTAGTGATGGCACAAGTGGGGGGTCAGTGCCAGGCGGTCTGTGACTGGCAGGAGCCCCTCCACTAGGCACCCTACCCCCATGGCGTCTCTGTAATAAGGTATACAGTAGTTAGTGATGGCACAAGTGGGGGGTCAGTGCCAGGCGGTCTGTGACTGGCAGGAGCCCCCCCACTAGGCACACTACCCCCATGGCTTCTCTGTAATAAGGTATACAGTAGTTAGTGATGGCACAAGTGGGGGGTCAGTGCCAGGCAGTTTGTGACTGGCAGGAGCCCCTCCACTAGGCACACTACCCCCATGGCGTCTCTGTAATAAGGTATACAGTAGTTAGTGATGGCACAAGTGGGGAGGTCAGTGCCAGGCGGTCTGTGACTGGCAGGAGCCCCTCCACTAGGCACACTACCCCCATGGCGTCTCTGTAATAAGGTATACAGTAGTTAGTGATGGCACAAGTGGGGGGTCAGTGCCAGGCGTTCTGTGACTGGCAGGGGCCCCTCCACTAGGCACACTACCCCCATGGCGTCTCTGTAATAAGGTATACAGTAGTTAGTGATGGCACAAGTGGGGGGTCAGTGCCAGGCGGTCTGTGACTGGCAGGAGTCCCTCCACTAGGCACACTACCCCCATGGCGTCTCTGTAATAAGGTATACAGTAGTTAGTGATGGCACAAGTGGGGGGTCAGTGCCAGGCGGTCTGTGACTAGCAGGAGCCCCTCCACTAGGCACACTACCCCCATGGCTTCTCTGTAATAAGGTATACAGTAGTTAGTGACGGCACAAGTGGGGGGTCAGTGCCAGGCGGTCTGTGACTGGCAGGACCCCCCCCACTAGGCACACTACCCCCATGGCTTCTCTGTAATAAGGTATACAGTAGTTAGTGACGGCACAAGTGGGGGGTCAGTGCCAGGCGGTCTGTGACTGGCAGGAGCCCCTCCACTAGGCACACTACCCCCATGGCTTCTCTGTAATAAGGTATACAGTAGTTAGTGATTGCACAAGTGGGGGGTCAGTGCCAGGCGGTCTGTGACTGGCAGGACCCCCCCACTAGGCACACTACCCCCATGGCTTCTCTGTAATAAGGTATACAGTAGTTAGTGACGGCACAAGTGGGGGGTCAGTGCCAGGCGGTCTGTGACTGGCAGGACCCCCCCACTAGGCACACTACCCCCATGGCTTCTCTGTAATAAGGTATACAGTAGTTAGTGATGGCACAAGTGGGGGGTCAGTGCCAGGCGGTCTGTGACTGGCAGGAGCCCCTCCACTAGGCACACTACCCCCATGGCTTCTCTGTAATAAGGTATACAGTAGTTAGTGATGGCACAAGTGGGGGGGGTCAGTGCCAAGCGGTCTGTGACTGGCAGGAGCCCCTCCACTAGGCACACTACCCCCATGGCTTCTCTGTAATAAGGTATACAGTAGTTAGTGATGGCACAAGTGGGGGGTCAGTGCCAGGCGGTCTGTGACTGGCAGGAGCCCCTCCACTAGGCACACTACCCCCATGGCTTCTCTGTAATAAGGTATACAGTAGTTAGTGACGGCACAAGTGGGGGGGTCAGTGCCAGGCGGTCTGTGACTGGCAGGGGCCCCTCCACTAGGCACCCTACCCCCATGGCTTCTCTGTAATAAGGTATACAGTAGTTAGTGACGGCACAAGTGGGGGGTCAGTGCCAGGCGGTCTGTGACTGGCAGGAGCCCCCCCACTAGGCACACTACCCCCATGGCATCTGTGTAATAAGGTATACAGTAGTTAGTGATGGCACAAGTGGGGGGGGTCAGTGCCAGGCGGTTTGTGACTGGCAGGGGCCCCTCCACTAGGCACCCTACCCCCATGGCTTCTCTGTAATAAGGTATACAGTAGTTAGTGATGGCACAAGTGGGGGGGGGGGTCAGTGCCAGGCGGTCTGTGACTGGCAGGGGCCCCTCCACTAGGCACCCTACCCCCATGGCTTCTCTGTAATAAGGTATACAGTAGTTAGTGACGGCACAAGTGGGGGGTCAGTGCCAGGCGGTCTGTGACTGGCAGGAGCCCCCCCACTAGGCACACTACCCCCATGGCATCTGTGTAATAAGGTATACAGTAGTTAGTGATGGCACAAGTGGGGGGGGTCAGTGCCAGGCGGTTTGTGACTAGCAGGAGCCCCTCCACTAGGCACACTACCCCCATGGCGTCTCTGTAATAAGGTATACAGTAGTTAGTGATGGCACAAGTGGGGGGTCAGTGCCAGGCGGTCTGTGACTGGCAGGGGCCCCTCCACTAGGCACACTACCCCCATGGCGTCTCTGTAATAAGGTATACAATAGTTAGTGATGGCACAAGTGGGGAGGTCAGTGCCAGGCGGTCTGTGACTGGCAGGGGCCCCTCCACTAGGCACACTACCCCCATGGCGTCTCTGTAATAAGGTATACAGTAGTTAGTGATGGCACAAGTGGGGGGGGGTCAGTGCCAGGCAGTCTGTGACTGGCAGGAGCCCCCCCACTAGGCACACTACCCCCATGGCTTCTCTGTAATAAGGTATACAGTAGTTAGTGACGGCACAAGTGGGGGGTCAGTGCCAGGCGTTCTGTGACTGGCAGGAGCCCCTCCACTAGGCACACTACCCCCATGGCGTCTCTGTAATAAGGTATACAATAGTTAGTGATGGCACAAGTGGGGGGTCAGTGCCAGGCGGTTTGTGACTGGCAGGAGCCCCTCCACTAGGCACACTACCCCCATGGCTTCTCTGTAATAAGGTATACAGTAGTTAGTGATGGCACAAGTGGGAGGTCAGTGCCAGGCGGTCTGTGACTGGCAGGAGCCCCCCCACTAGGCACACTACCCCCATGGCTTCTCTGTAATAAGGTATACAGTAGTTAGTGATGGCACAAGTGGGGGGTCAGTGCCAGGCGGTCTGTGACTGGCAGGAGCCCCTCCACTAGGCACACTACCCCCATGGCTTCTCTGTAATAAGGTATACAGTAGTTAGTGATGGCACAAGTGGGGGGTCAGTGCCAGGCGGTCTGTGACTGGCAGGAGGCCCCCCACTAGGCACCCTACCCCCATGGCTTCTCTGTAATAAGGTATACAGTAGTTAGTGATGGCACAAGTGGGGAGGTCAGTGCCAGGCGGTCTGTGACTGGCAGGAGCCCCCCCACTAGGCACACTACCCCCATGGCTTCTCTGTAATAAGGTATACAGTAGTTAGTGATGGCACAAGTAAGGGGTCAGTGCCAGGCGGTCTGTGACTGGCAGGAGCCCCTCCACTAGGCACACTCCCCCCATGGCGTCTCTGTAATAAGGTATACAGTAGTTAGTGATGGCACAAGTGGGGGGGGGGTCAGTGCCAGGCGGTCTGTGACTGGCAGGACCCCTCCACTAGGCACACTACCCCCATGGCTTCTCTGTAATAAGGTATACAGTAGTTAGTGACGGCACAAGTGGGGGGTCAGTGCCAGGCGGTCTGTGACTGGCAGGAGCCCCCCCACTAGGCACACTACCCCCATGGCTTCTCTGTAATAAGGTATACAGTAGTTAGTGATGGCACAAGTGGGGGGGTCAGTGCCAGGCGGTCTGTGACTGGCAGGAGCCCCTCCACTAGGCACACTACCCCCATGGCTTCTCTGTAATAAGGTATACAGTAGTTAGTGATGGCACAAGTGGGGGGTCAGTGCCAGGCGTTCTGTGACTGGCAGGAGCCCCCCCACTAGGCACACTACCCCCATGGCTTCTCTGTAATAAGGTATACAGTAGTTAGTGATGGCACAAGTGGGGGGTCAGTGCCAGGCGGTCTGTGACTGGCAGGAGCCCCTCCACTAGGCACACTACCCCCATGGCTTCTCTGTAATAAGGTATACAGTAGTTAGTGATGGCACAAGTGGGGGGTCAGTGCCAGGCGGTCTGTGACTGGCAGGAGCCCCTCCACTAGGCACACTACCCCCATGGCTTCTCTGTAATAAGGTATACAGTAGTTAGTGATGGCACAAGTGGGGGGTCAGTGCCAGGCGGTCTGTGACTGGCAGGAGCCCCTCCACTAGGCACACTACCCCCATGGCGTCTCTGTAATAAGGTATACAGTAGTTAGTGATGGCACAAGTGGGGGGTCAGTGCCAGGCGGTCTGTGACTGGCAGGAGCCCCCCCCCACTAGGCACACTACCCCCATGGCGTCTCTGTAATAAGGTATACAGTAGTTAGTGATGGCACAAGTGGGGGGGGTCAGTGCCAGGCAGTCTGTGACTGGCAGGAGCCCCCCCACTAGGCACACTACCCCCATGGCTTCTCTGTAATAAGGTATACAGTAGTTAGTGACGGCACAAGTGGGGGGTCAGTGCCACGCGTTCTGTGACTGGCAGGAGCCCCTCCACTAGGCACACTACCCCCATGGCTTCTCTGTAATAAGGTATACAGTAGTTAGTGATGGCACAAGTGGGGGGTCAGTGCCAGGCGGTCTGTGACTGGCAGGAGCCCCCCCACTAGGCACACTACCCCCATGGCTTCTCTGTAATAAGGTATACAGTAGTTAGTGACGGCACAAGTGGGGGGTCAGTGCCAGGCGGTCTGTGACTGGCAGGACCCCCCCACTAGGCACACTACCCCCATGGCTTCTCTGTAATAAGGTATACAGTAGTTAGTGATGGCACAAGTGGGGGGTCAGTGCCAGGCGGTCTGTGACTGACAGGAGCCCCCCCACTAGGCACACTACCCCTATGGCTTCTCTGTAATAAGGTATACAGTAGTTAGTGATGGCACAAGTGGGGGGTCAGTGCCAGGCGGTCTGTGACTGGCAGGAGCCCCCCCACTAGGCACACTACCCCCATAGCGTCTCTGTAATAAGGTATACAATAGTTAGTGACGGCACAAGTGGGGGGTCAGTGCCAGGCGGTCTGTGACTGGCAGGAGCCCCTCCACTAGGCACACTACCCCTATGGCTTCTCTGTAATAAGGTATACAGTAGTTAGTGATGGCACAAGTGGGGGGTCAGTGCCAGGCTGTCTGTGACTGGCAGGAGCCCCTCCACTAGGCACACTACCCCCATGACGTCTCTGTAATAAGGTATACAGTAGTTAGTGATGGCACAAGTGGGGGGTCAGTGCCAGGCGGTCTGTGACTGGCAGGAGCCCCTCCACTAGGCACCCTACCCCCATGGCGTCTCTGTAATAAGGTATACAGTAGTTAGTGATGGCACAAGTGGGGGGTCAGTGCCAGGCGGTCTGTGACTGGCAGGAGCCCCCCCACTAGGCACACTACCCCCATGGCTTCTCTGTAATAAGGTATACAGTAGTTAGTGACGGCACAAGTGGGGGGTCAGTGCCAGGCGTTCTGTGACTGGCAGGAGCCCCCCCACTAGGCACACTACCCCCATAGCGTCTCTGTAATAAGGTATACAATAGTTAGTGACGGCACAAGTGGGGGGTCAGTGCCAGGCGGTCTGTGACTGGCAGGAGCCCCCCCACTAGGCACACTACCCCCATGGCTTCTCTGTAATAAGGTATACAGTAGTTAGTGATGGCACAAGTGGGGGGCAGTGCCAGGCGGTCTGTGACTGACAGGAGCCCCCCACTAGGCACACTACCCCCATGGCTTCTCTGTAATAAGGTATACAGTAGTTAGTGATGGCACAAGTGGGGGGTCAGTGCCAGGCAGTTTGTGACTGGCAGGAGCCCCTCCACTAGGCACACTACCCCCATGGCGTCTCTGTAATAAGGTATACAGTAGTTAGTGATGGCACAAGTGGGGAGGTCAGTGCCAGGCGGTCTGTGACTGGCAGGGGCCCCTCCACTAGGCACACTACCCCCATGGCTTCTCTGTAATAAGGTATACAGTAGTTAGTGATGGCACAAGTGGGGGGGGTCAGTGCCAGGCGGTCTGTGACTGGCAGGAGCCCCCCCACTAGGCACACTACCCCCATGGCTTCTCTGTAATAAGGTATGCAGTAGTTAGTGATGGCACAAGTGGGGGGTCAGTGCCAGGCGGTCTGTGACTGGCAGGAGCCCCTCCACTAGGCACACTACCCCCATGGCTTCTCTGTAATAAGGTATGCAGTAGTTAGTGATGGCACAAGTGGGGGGTCAGTGCCAGGCGGTCTGTGACTGGCAGGAGCCCCTCCACTAGGCACACTACCCCCATGGCTTCTCTGTAATAAGGTATACAGTAGTTAGTGATGGCACAAGTGGGGGGGGTCAGTGCCAGGCGGTCTGTGACTGGCAGGAGCCCCCCCACTAGGCACACTACCCCCATGGCTTCTCTGTAATAAGGTATACAGTAGTTAGTGACGGCACAAGTGGGGGGTCAGTGCCAGGCGGTCTGTGACTGGCAGGGGCCCCTCCACTAGGCACACTACCCCCATGGCGTCTCTGTAATAAGGTATACAGTAGTTAGTGATGGCACAAGTGGGGAGGTCAGTGCCAGGCGGTCTGTGACTGGCAGGGGCCCCTCCACTAGGCACACTACCCCCATGGCTTCTCTGTAATAAGGTATACAGTAGTTAGTGATGGCACAAGTGGGGGGTCAGTGCCAGGCGGTCTGTGACTGGCAGGAGCCCCTCCACTAGGCACACTACCCCCATGGCTTCTCTGTAATAAGGTATACAGTAGTTAGTGATGGCACAAGTGGGGAGGTCAGTGCCAGGCGGTCTGTGACTGGCAGGAGCCCCTCCACTAGGCACACTACCCCCATGGCGTCTCTGTAATAAGGTATACAGTAGTTAGTGATGGCACAAGTGGGGAGGTCAGTGCCAGGCGGTCTGTGACTGGCAGGGGCCCCCCCACTAGGCACACTACCCCCATGGCTTCTCTGTAATAAGGTATACAGTAGTTAGTGACGGCACAAGTGGGGGGTCAGTGCCAGGCGGTCTGTGACTGGCAGGAGCCCCCCCACTAGGCACACTACCCCCATGGCTTCTCTGTAATAAGGTATACAGTAGTTAGTGATGGCACAAGTGGGGGGTCAGTGCCAGGCGGTCTGTGACTGGCAGGACCCCCCCACTAGGCACACTACCCCCATGGCTTCTCTGTAATAAGGTATACAGTAGTTAGTGATGGCACAAGTGGGGAGGTCAGTGCCAGGCGGTCTGTGACTGGCAGGAGCCCCTCCACTAGGCACACTACCCCCATGGCTTCTCTGTAATAAGGTATACAGTAGTTAGTGACGGCACAAGTGGGGGGTCAGTGCCAGGCGGTCTGTGACTGGCAGGACCCCCCCACTAGGCACACTACCCCCATGGCTTCTCTGTAATAAGGTATACAGTAGTTAGTGATGGCACAAGTGGGGGGGGTCAGTGCCAGGCGGTCTGTGACTGGCAGGACCCCCCCACTAGGCACACTACCCCCCATGGCTTCTCTGTAATAAGGTATACAGTAGTTAGTGATGGCACAAGTGGGGGGTCAGTGCCAGGCGGTCTGTGACTGGCAGGAGCCCCCCCACTAGGCACCCTACCCCCATGGCGTCTCTGTAATAAGGTATACAGTAGTTAGTGATGGCACAAGTGGGGGGGGGGGGGTCAGTGCCAGGCGGTCTGTGACTGGCAGGAGCCCCTCCACTAGGCACACTACCCCCATGGCTTCTCTGTAATAAGGTATACAGTAGTTAGTGACGGCACAAGTGGGGGGTCAGTGCCAGGCGGTCTGTGACTGGCAGGAGCCCCTCCACTAGGCACACTACCCCCATGGCTTCTCTGTAATAAGGTATACAGTAGTTAGTGACGGCACAAGTGGGGGGTCAGTGCCAGGCGGTCTGTGACTGGCAGGAGCCCCCCCCCCACTAGGCACACTACCCCCATGGCATCTCTGTAATAAGGTATACAGTAGTTAGTGATGGCACAAGTGGGGGGTCAGTGCCAGTCGGTCTGTGACTGGCAGGAGCCCCCTCCACTAGGCACACTACCCCCATGGCGTCTCTGTAATAAGGTATACAGTAGTTAGTGATGGCACAAGTGGGGGGTCAGTGCCAGTCGGTCTGTGACTGGCAGGAGCCCCCCCACTAGGCACACTACCCCCATGGCGTCTCTGTAATAAGGTATACAGTACTTAGTGACGGCACAAGTGGGGGGTCAGTGCCAGGCGGTCTGTGACTGGCAGGAGCCCCTCCACTAGGCACACTACCCCCATGGCTTCTCTGTAATAAGGTATACAGTAGTTAGTGATGGCACAAGTGGGGGGTCAGTGCCAGGCGGTCTGTGACTGGCAGGAGCCCCCCCACTAGGCACCCTACCCCCATGGCGTCTCTGTAATAAGGTATACAGTAGTTAGTGATGGCACAAGTGGGGGGGGGGGTCAGTGCCAGGCGGTCTGTGACTGGCAGGAGCCCCTCCACTAGGCACACTACCCCCCTGTGTATGTGAGCACTGACGGTGCGGCCCCTGTGTATGTGAGCGCTGACGGTGCGGCCCCTGTGTATGTGAGCGCTGACGGTGCGGCCCCTGTGTATGTGAGCGCTGACGGTGCGGCCCCTGTGTATGTGAGCGCTGACGGTGCGGCCCCCGTGTATGTGAGCGCTGACGGTGCGGACGTTGTGTATGTGAGCACTTACGGTGCGGCCCCTGTGTATGTGAGCGCTGACGGTGTGGCCCCTGTGTATCTGAGCGCTGACGGTGCGGCCCCTGTGTATGTGAGCGCTGACGGTGCGGCCCCTGTGTATGTAAGCGCTGCCGGTGCGGCCCCTGTGTATGTGAGCACTGACGGTGCGGCCCCTGTGTATGTGAGCACTGACGGTGCGGCCCCTGTGTATGTGAGCACTGACGGTGCGGCCCCTGTGTATGTGAGCACTGACGGTGCTGCCCCTGTGTATGTGAGCACTGACGGTGCGGCCCCCGTGTATGTGAGCGCTGACGGTGCGGCCCCCGTGTATGTGAGCGCTGACGGTGCGGCCCCCGTGTATGTGAGCGCTGACGGTGCGGCCCCCGTGTATGTGAGCGCTGACGGTGCGGCCCCCGTGTATGTGAGCACTGACGGTGCGGACGTTCTGTATGTGAGCGCTGACGGTGCCGCCCCTGTGTATGTGAGCACTGACGGTGCGGCCCCTGTGTATGTGAGCACTGACGGTGCGGACGTTCTGTATGTGAGCACTGACGGTGCGGCCCCTGTGTATGTGAGCGCTGACGGTGCTGCCCCTGTGTATGTGAGCACTGACGGTGCGGCCCCTGTGTATGTGAGCGCTGACGGTGCGGCCCCCGTGTATGTGAGCGCTGACGGTGCGGCCCCTGTGTATGTGAGCACTGACGGTGCGGCCCCTGTGTATCTGAGCGCTGACGGTGCGGCCCCTGTGTATGTGAGCACTGACGGTGCGGACGTTGTGTATGTGAACACTGACGGTGCGGCCCCTGTGTATGTGAGCGCTGACGGTGCGGCCCCTGTGTATGTGAGCGCTGACGGTGCGGACGTTCTGTATGTGAGCGCTGACGGTGCGGCCCCTGTGTATGTGAGCGCTGACGGTGCGGACGTTCTGTATGTGAGCGCTGACGGTGCGGCCCCTGTGTATGTGAGCGCTGACGGTGCGGCCCCTGTGTATGTGAGCACTGACGGTGCGGCCCCTGTGTATGTGAGCACTGACGGTGCGGCCCCTGTGTATGTGAGCTCTGACGGTGCGGCCCCTGTGTATGTGAGCGCTGACGGTGCGGCCCCTGTGTATGTGAGCGCTGACGGTGCGGCCCCTGTGTATGTGAGCGCTGACGGTGCGGCCCCTGTGTATGTGAGCGCTGACGGTGCGGCCCCTGTGTATGTGAGCGCTGACGGTGCGGCCCCTGTGTATGTGAGCGCTGACGGTGCGGCCCCTGTGTATGTGAGCGCTGACGGTGCGGCCCCTGTGTATGTGAGCGCTGACGGTGCGGCCCCTGTGTATGTGAGCGCTGACGGTGCGGCCCCTGTGTATGTGAGCGCTGACGGTGCGGCCCCTGTGTATGTGAGCGCTGACGGTGCGGCCCCTGTGTATGTGAGCTCTGACGGTGCGGCCCCTGTGTATGTGAGCGCTGACGGTGCGGCCCCTGTGTATGTGAACACTGACGGTGCGGCCCCTGTGTATGTGAGCACTGACGGTGCGGCCCCTGTGTATGTGAGCGCTGACGGTGCGGCCCCTGTGTATGTAAGCGCTGACGGTGCGGCCCCTGTGTATGTGAGCTCTGACGGTGCGGCCCCTGTGTATGTGAGCGCTGACGGTGCGGCCCCTGTGTATGTGAGCGCTGACGGTGCGGCCCCTGTGTATGTGAGCGCTGACGGTGCGGCCCCTGTGTATGTGAGCGCTGACGGTGCGGACGTTCTGTATGTGAGCGCTGACGGTGCGGCCCCTGTGTATGTGAGCGCTGACGGTGCGGCCCCTGTGTAAGTGAGCGCTGACGGTGCGGCCCCTGTGTATGTGAGCACTGACGGTGCGGCCCCTGTGTATGTGAGCACTGACGGTGCGGCCCCTGTGTATGTGAGCGCTGACTGTGCGGCCCCTGTGTATGTGAGCGCTGACGGTGTGGCCCCTGTGTATGTGAGCGCTGACGGTGCGGCCCCTGTGTATGTGAGCGCTGACGGTGCGGCCCCTGTGTATGTGAGCACTGACGGTGCAGCCCCTGTGTATGTGAGCGCTGACGGTGCGGCCCCTGTGTATGTGAGCTCTGACGGTGCGGCCCCTGTGTATGTGAGCGCTGACGGTGCGGCCCCTGTGTATGTGAGCGCTGACGGTGCGGCCCCTGTGTATGTGAGCGCTGACGGTGCGGCCCCTGTGTATGTGAGCGCTGACGGTGCGGCCTCCGTGTATGTGAGCGCTGACGGTGCGGCCCCTGTGTATGTGAGCGCTGACGGTGCGGCCCCTGTGTATGTGAGCGCTGACGGTGCGGCCCCTGTGTATGTGAGCGCTGACGGTGCGGCCCCTGTGTATTTGAGCGCTGACGGTGCGGACGTTGTGTATGTGAGCGCTGACGGTGCGGACGTTGTGTATGTGAGCTCTGACGGTGTGGCCCCTGTGTATGTGAGCGCTGACGGTGCGGCCCCTGTGTATGTGAGCGCTGACGGTGCGGCCCCTGTGTATGTGAGCGCTGACGGTGCGGCCCCTGTGTATGTGAGCGCTGACGGTGCGGCCCCTGTGTATGTGAGCACTGACGGTGCGGACGTTGTGTATGTGAACACTGACGGTGCGGCCCCTGTGTATGTGAGCGCTGACGGTGCGGCCCCTGTGTATGTGAGCACTGACGGTGCGGCCCCTGTGTATGTGAGCGCTGACGGTGTGGCCCCTGTGTATGTGAGCACTGACGGTGTGGCCCCTGTGTATGTGAGCACTGACGGTGCGGCCCCTGTGTATGTGAGCGCTGACGGTGCGGCCCCTGTGTATGTGAGCGCTGACGGTGCGGACGTTGTGTATGTGAGCTCTGACGGTGTGGTCCCTGTGTATGTGAGCGCTGACGGTGCGGCCCCTGTGTATGTGAGCGCTGACGGTGCGGCCCCTGTGTATGTGAGCGCTGACGGTGCGGCCCCTGTGTATGTGAGCGCTGACGGTGCGGCCCCTGTGTATGTGAGCGCTGACGGTGCGGCCCCTGTGTATGTGAGCGCTGACGGTGCGGCCCCTGTGTATGTGAGCGCTGACGGTGCGGCCCCTGTGTATGTGAGCGCTGACGGTGCGGCCCCTGTGTATGTGAGCGCTGACGGTGCGGCCCCTGTGTATGTGAGCGCTGACGGTGCGGCCCCTGTGTATGTGAGCGCTGACGGTGCGGCCCCTGTGTATGTGAGCGCTGACGGTGCGGCCCCTGTGTATGTGAGCGCTGACTGTGCGGCCCCTGTGTATGTGAGCGCTGACGGTGCGGCCCCTGTGTATGTGAGCGCTGACGGTGCGGCCCCTGTGTATGTGAGCGCTGACGGTGCGGCCCCCGTGTATGTGAGCGCTGACGGTGCGGCCCCCGTGTATGTGAGCGCTGACGGTGCGGCCCCTGTGTATTTGAGCGCTGACGGTGCGGCCCCTGTGTATGTGAGCGCTGACGGTGCGGCCCCTGTGTATGTGAGCGCTGACGGTGCGGCCCCTGTGTATGTGAGCGCTGACGGTGCGGCCCCTGTGTATGTGAGCACTGATGGTGCGGCCCCTGTGTATGTGAGCGCTGACGGTGTGGCCCCTGTGTATGTGAGCGCTGACTGAAGGATCCCGGGTCGGAGGGGCTGCAGATTCCGGGGTCTCCGGCGCCTCATGCCTCCTTCTCTCTCCTCAGTACATATTTCAGGAGTTCCACAAGCCTTTTTTCAGCACCTTTGCTAAGACCTCGATGTTCATCTTGTATTTGCTGGGATTCGTGGTCTGGCGGCCGTGGAGACAACAGTGCAGCAAACGCCTGCGAGGGAGAAGCTCTCTACTGGTGAGATGGTCTGCAGTTTTCCTGTGTACAGTAAATATCGGCACCCGATATTGGGACGGGGATGCGGAGTGCTCCCTGCTTCTACAGACACATTTCCTTCTCAGTTTGCAGATGCTGAAGGCTATTTCCCAGCATGCACCGCAGAAGGCACCGTGAATCACACCCTGGTAAGGGCGCAAGTCTGTGCTCCCATCTGTGGCACACATAACGGGGGATGCGTGTTCATGCCATGTACTTCTGCCCTCCACAGAGTGAACCTCTCTATGTTCCAGTCAAGTTCCATGACCTGCAGAATGAGAAGATCCTGACGTCCAATAAAAATGATAAATGTGAGTAAAATATTACACCCCCGTGTGCAGGTAGAGTGATATATTCTACCTCCAGATCTCATCTCCGGTAATCTAGTACATGTAACATGTGATATATTCTACATCCAGATCTCATCTCCGGTAATCTAGTACATGTAACGTGATCTATTCTACCTCCAGATCTCATCTCCGGTAATCTAGTACATGTAACGTGATATTACTATACACCCAGATCTCATCTCCGGTAATCTAGTACATCTAATATGTGATATACTCTACATCCAGATCTCATCTCCGGTAATCTAGTACATGTAACATGTGATATATTCTACATCCAGATCTCATCTCCGGTAATCTAGTACATGTAACATGTGATATATTCTACATCCAGATCTCATCTCCGGTAATCTAGTACATGTAACATGTGATATATTCTACATCCAGATCTCATCTCCGGTAATCTAGTACATGTAACATGTGATATATTCTACATCCAGATCTCATCTCCGGTAATCTAGTACATCTAATATGTGATATTACTATACACCCAGATCTCATCTCCGGTAATCTAGTACATGTAATATGTGATATATTCTACATCCAGATCTCATCTCCGGTAATCTAGTACATGTAATATGTGATATACTCTACATCCAGATCTCATCTCCGGTAATCTAGTACATGTAATATGTGATATATTCTACATCCAGATCTCATCTCCGGTAGTCTAATACATGTAACATGTGATATATTCTACATCCAGATCTCATCTCCGGTAATCTAGTACATGTAACATGTGATATATTCTACATCCAGATCTCATCTCCGGTAATCTAGTACATGTAACATGTGATATATTCTACATCCAGATCTCATCTCCGGTAATCTAGTACATGTAACATGTGATATATTCTACATCCAGATCTCATCTCCGGTAATCTAGTACATCTAATATGTGATATTACTATACACCCAGATCTCATCTCCGGTAATCTAGTACATGTAATATGTGATATATTCTACATCCAGATCTCATCTCCGGTAATCTAGTACATGTAATATGTGATATACTCTACATCCAGATCTCATCTCCGGTAATCTAGTACATGTAATATGTGATATATTCTACATCCAGATCTCATCTCCGGTAATCTAATACATGTAACATGTGATATACTCTACATCCAGATCTCATCTCCGGTAATCTAGTACATGTAACATGTGATATATTCTACATCCAGATCTCATCTCCGGTAATCTAGTACATGTAATATGTGATATATTCTACATCCAGATCTCATCTCCGGTAATCTAGTACATGTAATGTGTGATATATTCTACATCCAGATCTTATCTCCGGTAATCTAGTACATGTAACATGTGATATATTCTACATCCAGATCTCATCTCTGGTAATCTAGTACATGTAACGTGATCTATTCTACCTCCAGATCTCATCTCCGGTAATCTAATACATGTAACATGTGATATATTCTACCTCCAGATCTCATCTCTGATAATCTAGTACATGTAACGTGATCTATTTCACATCCAGATCTCATCTCCGGTAATCTAGTACATGTAACATGTGATATATTCTACCTCCAGATCTCATCTCTGATAATCTAGTACATGTAACGTGATCTATTTCACATCCAGATCTCATCTCCGGTAATCTAGTACATGTAACATGTGATATATTCTACATCCAGATCTCATCTCTGGTAATCTAGTACATGTAACGTGATATATTCTACATCCAGATCTCATCTCCGGTAATCTAGTACATGTAACGTGTGATATATTCTACATCCAGATCTCATCTCCGGTAATCTAGTACTTGTAACATGTGATATATTTTACATCCAGATCTCATCTCCGGTAATCTAGTAGATCTAATATGTGATATATTCTACATCCAGATCTTATCTCCGGTAATCTAGTACATGTAACATGTGATATATTTTACATCCAGATCTCATCTCCGGTAATCTAGTACATGTAACATGTGATATATTCTACATCCAGATCTCATCTCTGGTAATCTAGTACATGTAACGTGATCTATTCTACATCCAGATCTCATCTCCGGTAATCTAGTACATGTAATATGTGATATATTCTACATCGAGATCTCATCTCTGGTAATCTAGTACATGTAACGTGATCTATTCTACATCCAGATCTCATCTCCGGTAATCTAGTACATGTAACGTGATATATTCTACCTCCAGATCTCATCTCTGGTAATCTAGTACATCTAATATGTGATATATTCTACATCCAGATCTCATCTCCGGTAATCTAGTACATGTAACGTGATCTATTCTACATCCAGATCTCATCTCTGGTAATCTAGTACATGTAACGTGATATATTCTACATCCAGATCTCATCTCTGGTAATCTAGTACATGTAACGTGATATATTCTACCTCCAGATCTCATCTCTGGTAATCTAGTACATCTAATATGTGATATATTCTACATCCAGATCTCATCTCCGGTAATCTAGTACATATAACGTGATATATTCTACATCCAGATCTCATCTCCGGTAATCTAGTACATGTAACGTGTGATATATTCTACCTCCAGATCTCATCTCTGGTAATCTAGTACATGTAATATGTGATATATTCTACATCCAGATCTCATCTCCGGTAATCTAGTACATGTAATATGTGATATATTCTACATCCAGATCTCATCTCCGGTAATCTAGTACATGTAATATGTGATATACTCTACATCCAGATCTCATCTCCGGTAATCTAGTACATGTAATATGTGATATATTCTACATCCAGATCTCATCTCCGGTAATCTAATACATGTAACATGTGATATACTCTACATCCAGATCTCATCTCCGGTAATCTAGTACATGTAACATGTGATATATTCTACATCCAGATCTCATCTCCGGTAATCTAGTACATGTAATATGTGATATATTCTACATCCAGATCTCATCTCCGGTAATCTAGTACATGTAATGTGTGATATATTCTACATCCAGATCTTATCTCCGGTAATCTAGTACATGTAACATGTGATATATTCTACATCCAGATCTCATCTCTGGTAATCTAGTACATGTAACGTGATCTATTCTACCTCCAGATCTCATCTCCGGTAATCTAATACATGTAACATGTGATATATTCTACCTCCAGATCTCATCTCTGATAATCTAGTACATGTAACGTGATCTATTTCACATCCAGATCTCATCTCCGGTAATCTAGTACATGTAACGTGTGATATATTCTACCTCCAGATCTCATCTCCGGTAATCTAGTACATGTAACATGTGATATATTCTACATCCAGATCTCATCTCTGGTAATCTAGTACATGTAACGTGATATATTCTACATCCAGATCTCATCTCCGGTAATCTAGTACATGTAACGTGTGATATATTCTACATCCAGATCTCATCTCCGGTAATCTAGTACTTGTAACATGTGATATATTTTACATCCAGATCTCATCTCCGGTAATCTAGTAGATCTAATATGTGATATATTCTACATCCAGATCTTATCTCCGGTAATCTAGTACATGTAACATGTGATATATTTTACATCCAGATCTCATCTCCGGTAATCTAGTACATGTAACATGTGATATATTCTACATCCAGATCTCATCTCTGGTAATCTAGTACATGTAACGTGATCTATTCTACATCCAGATCTCATCTCCGGTAATCTAGTACATGTAATATGTGATATATTCTACATCGAGATCTCATCTCTGGTAATCTAGTACATGTAACGTGATCTATTCTACATCCAGATCTCATCTCCGGTAATCTAGTACATGTAACGTGATATATTCTACCTCCAGATCTCATCTCTGGTAATCTAGTACATCTAATATGTGATATATTCTACATCCAGATCTCATCTCCGGTAATCTAGTACATGTAACGTGATCTATTCTACATCCAGATCTCATCTCTGGTAATCTAGTACATGTAACGTGATATATTCTACATCCAGATCTCATCTCTGGTAATCTAGTACATATAACGTGATATATTCTACATCCAGATCTCATCTCCGGTAATCTAGTACATGTAACGTGTGATATATTCTACCTCCAGATCTCATCTCTGGTAATCTAGTACATGTAATATGTGATATATTCTACATCCAGATCTCATCTCCGGTAATCTAGTACATGTAATATGTGATATATTCTACATCCAGATCTCATCTCCGGTAATCTAGTACATGTAACATGTGATATATTCTACATCGAGATCTCATCTCCGGTAATCTAGTACATGTAATATGTGATATATTCTACATCCAGATTTCATCTCCGGTAATCTAGTACATGTAACATGATATATTATACATCCAGATCTCATCTCCGGTAATCTAGTGCATGTAATATGTGATATACTCTACATCCAGATCTCATCTCCGGTAATCTAGTACATGTAACATGTGATATACTCTACATCCAGATCTCATCTCCGGTAATCTAGTACATCTAATATGTGATATATTCTACATCGAGATCTCATCTCCGGTAATCTAGTACATGTAACATGTGATATATTTTACATCCAGATCTCATCTCCGGTAATCTAGTACATGTAACATGTGATATATTCTACATCGAGATCTCATCTCCGGTAATCTAGTACATGTAACATGTGATATATTTTACATCCAGATCTCATCTCCGGTAATCTAGTACATGTAACGTGATATATTCTACATCCAGATCTCATCTCCGGTAATCTAGTAAATCTAATATGTGATATACTCTACATCCAGGTCTCATCTCCGGTAATCTAGTACATGTAACATGTGATATATTCTACATCCAGATCTCATCTCCGGTAATCTAGTACATGTAACATGTGATATACTCCTCTACATCCAGATCTTATCTCCGGTAATCTAGTACATGTAACATGTGATATACTCTACATCCAGATCTCATCTCCGGTAATCTAGTACATGTAACATGTGATATATTCTACATCCAGATCTCATCTCCGGTAATCTAGTACATGTAATGTGTGATATATTCTACATCCAGATCTCATCTCCGGTAATCTAGTACATCTAATATGTGATATATTCTACATCCAGATCTCATCTCCGGTAATCTAGTACATGTAATGTGTGATATATTCTACATCCAGATCTCATCTCCGGTAATCTAGTACATCTAATATGTGATATACTCTACATCCAGATCTCATCTCCGGTAATCTAGTACATGTAATGTGTGATATATTCTACATCCAGATCTCATCTCCGGTAATCTAGTACATCTAATATGTGATATATTCTACATCCAGATCTCATCTCCGGTAATCTAGTACATCTAATATGTGATATACTCTACATCCAGATCTCATCTCCGGTAATCTAGTACATGTAATGTGTGATATATTCTACATCCAGATCTCATCTCCTGTAATCTAGTACATGTAGCGACTGATATATTCTACGTCCAGATCTCCTCTCCGGTAATCTAGTACATGTAAAATATATCACATGTTACATCCAGATCTCATCTCTGGTAATCTAGTACATGTAACATGTGATATTACTATACACCCAGATCTCATCTCCGGTAATCTAGTACATCTAATGTGTGATATACTCCTCTACATCCAGATCTCATCTCTGGTAATCTAGTACATCTAATATGTGATATACTCCTCTACATCCAGATCTTATCTCCGGTAATCTAGTACATGTAACATGTGATATACTCTACATCCAGATCTCATCTCCGGTAATCTAGTACATGTAACATGTGATATACTCTACATCCAGATCTCATCTCTGGTAATCTAGTACTCCTAATGTGTGATATACTCTACGTCCAGATCTCATCTCCGGTAATCTAGTACATGTAATATGTGATATATTCTACATCCAGATCTCATCTCCGGTAATCTAGTACATGTAACGTGTGATATATTCTACATCCAGATCTCATCTCCGGTAATCTAGTACATGTAACGTGATATATTCTACCTCCAGATCTCATCTCCGGTAATCTAGTACATGTAACGTGATATATTCTACATCCAGATCTCATCTCCGGTAATCTAGTACATGTAACGTGATATATTCTACATCCAGATCTCATCTCCGGTAATCTAGTACATGTAACATGTGATATATTTTACATCCAGATCTCATCTCCTGTAATCTAGTACATCTAACATGTGATATATTCTACATCCAGATCTCATCTCCGGTAATCTAGTACATGTAATATGTGATATATTCTACATCCAGATCTCATTTCCGGTAATCTAGTACATCTAATATGTGATATACTCTACATCCAGATCTCATCTCCGGTAATCTAGTACATGTAGCGACTGATATATTCTACGTCCAGATCTCCTCTCCGGTAATCTAGTACATGTAACATGTGATATATTTTACATCCAGATCTCATCTCCGGTAATCTAGTACATGTAATATGTGATATACTCTACATCCAGATCTCATCTCCGGTAATCTAGTACATGTAACATGTGATATATTTTACATCCAGATCTCATCTCCGGTAATCTAGTACATGTAACATGTGATATACTCTACGTCCAGATCTCATTTCCGGTAATCTAGTACATCTAATATGTGATATTACTATACACCCAGATCTCATCTCCGGTAATCTAGTACATCTAAGGCTACTTTCACACTAGCGTTCGGAGCGGGTCCGTCTGATGTTTCATCAGACGGATCCGCTCCTATAATGCAAACGCTTGCATCCGTTCAGAACGGATCCGTTTGCATAACTGTTTATTTCAGATCTGATTTTTCACTTCGGAAAACTCAGATCCGACAGTATATTCTAACACAGAGGCGTTCCCATGGTGATGGGGACGCTTCAAGTTAGAATATACTGAGAACTGTGTACATGACTGCCCCCTGCTGCCTGACAGATGCTGCCAGGCAGCAGGGGGCAGACCCCCCCCCCCTCCTGTATTTAACTTATTGGTGGCCAGTGCGGCCCCCCCTCCCCAGTATTAATTGTAACCAGTGCGGCCCCCCTCCCTCTATATTCATCGGTGGCCAGTGCGGATATTAAATATGACCAGTGCGGTCTCCCCCTCCCTCCCTCCCTCCCCAGTATTAAATATGAGCAGTGCGGTCTCCCCCTCCCTCCCTCCCCAGTATTAAATATGAGCAGTGCGGCCTCCCCCTCCCTCTATTCATTGGTGGCCAGTGCGGATTCAAAGTATTGTGATCAGTGCGGCCTCTCCTCTCCCCCCCCCCCCCCCCCCCCATCATTGGTGGCAGCGGAGAGTACCGATCGGAGTCCCAGTTTAAATCGCTGGGGCTCCGATCGGTTACCATGGCAGCCAAGACGCTATTGCAGTCTTGGCTGCCATGGTTACTTAGCAACAAATAGAATCATTATACTTACCTGAAGAGCTGCGATCTATGTGACCGGCCGGGAGCTCCTCCTACTGGTAAAGTGACAGGTCTGTGCGGCGCATTGCCTATAGACCTGTCACTTACCAGTAGGAGGAGCTCCCGGCCGGTCACATAGATCGCAGCTCTTCAGGTAAGTATAATGCTGCTATTTGTTGCTAAGTAACCATGGCAGCCAAGACTGCAATAGCGTCTTGGCTGCCATGGTAACCGATCGGAGCCCCAGCGATTTAAACTGGGACTCCGATCGGTACTCTCCGCTGCCACCAATGATGGGGGGGGGGGGGGGTCGAGAGGAGAGGCCGCACTGATCACAATACTTTGAATCCGCACTGGCCACCAATGAATAGAGGGAGGGGGAGGCCGCACTGCTCATATTTAATACTGGGGAGGGAGGGGGAGACCGCACTGCTCATATTTAATACTGGGGAGGGAGGGAGGGGGAGACCGCACTGGTCATATTTAATATCCGCACTGGCCACCGATGAATATAGAGGGAGGGGGGCCGCACTGGTTACAATTAATACTGGGGAGGGGGGGCCGCACTGGCCACCAATAAGTTAAATACAGGAGGGGGGGGGGGTCTGCCCCCTGCTGCCTGGCAGCACCTGCCAGGCAGCAGGGGGCAGTCATGTACACAGTTCTCAGTATATTCTAACTTGAAGCGTCCCCATCACTATGGGAACGCCTCTGTGTTAGAATATACTGTCGGATTTGAGTTTCACGATGTAACTCAAATCCGATGGTATATTCTAACATAGAGGCGTTCCCATGGTGATGGGGACGCTTCAAGTTAAAATATACCATCGTATTGGAGAAAACTCCGATCTGATGGTATAATCCTGACTTTACATTGAAAGTCAATGGGGGACGGATCCGTTTGAAATTGCACCATATTGTGTCAATGTCAAACGGATCCGTCCCCATTGACTTGCATTGTAAGTCTGGACGGATCCGTTTGGCTCCGCACGGCCAGGCGGACACGAAAACGCTGCAAGCTGCGTTCGGGTGTCTGCCAGCGGAGCGGAGGCCAAACGGTGCCAAACTGATGCATTCTGCGCGGATCCGCATCCACTCAGAATGCATTGGGGCAGTACAGATCCGTTCGGGGCCGCTTGTGTGAGAGCCTTCAAACGGAACTCACAAGCGGAGCCCCGAACGCTAGTGTGAAAGTAGCCTAATATGTGATATATTCTACATCCAGATCTCATCTCCGGTAATCTAGTACATGTAACATGTGATATATTTTACATCCAGGTCTCATCTCCGGTAATCTAGTACATCTAATATGTGATATATTCTACCTCCAGATCTCATCTCCGGTAATCTAGTACATGTAATGTGATATACTCTACATCCAGATCTCATCTCCGGTAATCTAGTACATGTAACATGTGATATACTCTACATCCAGGTCTCATCTCCGGTAATCTAGTACATGTAATATGTGATATATTCTACATCCAGATCTCATCTCCGGTAATCTAGTACATGTAACATGTGATATACTCTACATCCAGATCTCATCTCCGGTAATCTAGTACATGTAACATGTGATATATTTTACATCCAGGTCTCATCTCCGGTAATCTAGTACATGTAATATGTGATATATTCTACATCCAGATCTCATCTCCGGTAATCTAGTACATGTAACATGTGATATACTCTACATCCAGATCTCATCTCCGGTAATCTAGTACATGTAACATGTGATATATTTTACATCCAGGTCTCATCTCCGGTAATCTAGTACATCTAATATGTGATATATTCTACATCCAGATCTCATCTCCGGTAATCTAGTACATGTAATGTGTGATATATTCTACATCCAGATCTCATCTCCGGTAATCTAGTACATGTAACATGTGATATACTCTACATCCAGATCTCATCTCCGGTAATCTAGTACATGTAACATGTGATATATTTTACATCCAGGTCTCATCTCCGGTAATCTAGTACATCTAATATGTGATATATTCTACATCCAGATCTCATCTCCGGTAATCTAGTACATGTAATGTGATATACTCTACATCCAGATCTCATCTCCGGTAATCTAGTACATGTAACATGTGATATACTCTACATCCAGATCTCATCTCCGGTAATCTAGTACATGTAACATGTGATATACTCTACATCCAGATCTCATCTCCGGTAATCTAGTACATGTAACATGATATATTCTACATCCAGATCTCATCTCCGGTAATCTAGTACATGTAACATGATATATTCTACATCCAGATCTCATCTCCGGTAATCTAGTACATCTAATATGTGATACATTCTACATCCAGATCTCATCTCCGGTAATCTAGTACATGTAACATGTGATATATTCTACATCCAGATCTCATCTCCGGTAATCTAGTACATGTAACATGATATATTCTACATCCAGATCTCATCTCCGGTAATCTAGTACATGTAACATGTGATATATTCTACATCCAGATCTCATCTCCGGTAATCTAGTACATCTAATATGTGATATATTCTACATCCAGATCTCATTTCCGGTAATCTAGTACATCTAATATGTGATATACTCTACATCCAGATCTCATCTCCGGTAATCTAGTACATGTAGCGACTGATATACTCTACATCCAGATCTCATCTCTGGTAATCTAGTACATGTAACATGTGATATACTCTACGTCCAGATCTCATTTCCGGTAATCTAGTACATCTAATGTGTGATATACTCTACATCCAGATCTCATCTCCGGTAATCTAGTACATCTAATATGTGATATTACTATACACCCAGATCTCATCTCCGGTAATCTAGTACATGTAACGTGTGATATTACTATACACCCAGATCTCATCTCCGGTAATCTAGTACATGTAACATGTGATATATTCTACATCCAGATCTCATCTCCAGTAATCTAGTTCATGTAATATGTGATATATTCTACCTCCAGATCTCATCTCCGGTAATCTAGTACATGTAATATGTGATATATTCTACATCCAGATCTCATCTCCGGTAATCTAGTACATGTAACATGTGATATATTCTACATCGAGATCTCATCTCCGGTAATCTAGTACATGTAACATGTGATATATTTTACATCCAGATCTCATATCCGGTAATCTAGTACATGTAACGTGATATATTTTACATCCAGGTCTCATCTCCGGTAATCTAGTACATCTAATATGTGATATATTCTACATCCAGATCTCATCTCCGGTAATCTAGTACATGTAATGTGATATACTCTACATCCAGATCTCATCTCCGGTAATCTAGTACATGTAACATGTGATATACTCTACATCCAGATCTCATCTCCGGTAATCTAGTACATGTAACATGATATATTCTACATCCAGATCTCATCTCCGGTAATCTAGTACATGTAACATGATATATTCTACATCCAGATCTCATCTCCGGTAATCTAGTACATCTAATATGTGATATATTCTACATCCAGATCTCATCTCCGGTAATCTAGTACATGTAACATGTGATATATTCTACATCCAGATCTCATCTCCGGTAATCTAGTACATCTAATATGTGATATATTCTACATCCAGATCTCATTTCCGGTAATCTAGTTCATCTAATATGTGATATACTCTACATCCAGATCTCATCTCCGGTAATCTAGTACATGTAGCGACTGATATACTCTACATCCAGATCTCATCTCTGGTAATCTAGTACATGTAACATGTGATATACTCTACGTCCAGATCTCATTTCCGGTAATCTAGTACATCTAATATGTGATATTACTATACACCCAGATCTCATCTCCGGTAATCTAGTACATGTAACGTGTGATATTACTATACACCCAGATCTCATCTCCGGTAATCTAGTACATCTAATATGTGATATTACTATACACCCAGATCTCATCTCCGGTAATCTAGTACATGTAACGTGTGATATTACTATACACCCAGATCTCATCTCCGGTAATCTAGTACATCTAATATGTGATATATTCTACATCCAGATCTCATCTCCAGTAATCTAGTACATGTAATATGTGATATATTCTACATCCAGATCTCATCTCCGGTAATCTAGTACATGTAATATGTGATATATTCTACATCCAGATCTCATCTCCGGTAATCTAGTACATGTAACATGTGATATATTCTACATCGAGATCTCATCTCCGGTAATCTAGTACATGTAACATGTGATATATTCTACATCCAGATTTCATCTCCGGTAATCTAGTACATGTAATGTGTGATATATTCTACATCCAGATCTCATCTCCGGTAATCTAGTACATGTAACGTGATATATTCTACATCCAGATCTCATCTCCGGTAATCTAGTACATGTAACATGTGATATATTTTACATCCAGATCTCATCTCCGGTAATCTAGTACATCTAATATGTGATATATTCTACATCCAGATCTCATCTCCGGTAATCTAGTACATGTAATATGTGATATATTCTACATCCAGATCTCATCTCCGGTAATCTAGTACTTGTAACATGTGATATATTCTACATCCAGATCTCATCTCCGGTAATCTAGTACATGTAACATGTGATATATTCTACATCCAGATCTCATCTCTGGTAATCTAGTACATTTAACATGTGATATATTTTACATCCAGATCTCATCTCCTGTAATCTAGTACATGTAGCGACTGATATATTCTACGTCCAGATCTCATCTCTGGTAATCTAGTACATGTAACATGTGATATTACTATACACCCAGATCTCATCTCCGGTAATCTAGTACATCTAATGTGTGATATACTCCTCTACATCCAGATCTCATCTCCGGTAATCTAGTACATCTAATATGTGATATACTCCTCTACATCCAGATCTTATCTCCGGTAATCTAGTACATGTAACATGTGATATACTCTACGTCCAGATCTCATCTCGGGTAATCTAGTACATGTAAAGTGTGATATACTCTACATCCAGATCTCATCTCTGGTAATCTAGTACTCCTAATGTGTGATATACTCTACGTCCAGATCTCATCTCCGGTAATCTAGTACATGTAACGTGATATATTCTACATCCAGATCTCATCTCTGGTAATCTAGTACATGTAACATGTGATATATTCTACCTCCAGATCTCATCTCCGGTAATCTAGTACATCTAACATGTGATATATTCTACATCCAGATCTCATCTCCGGTAATCTAGTACATGTAATATGTGATATATTCTACATCCAGATCTCATCTCCGGTAATCTAGTACATGTAATATGTGATATATTCTACATCCAGATCTCATCTCCGGTAATCTAGTACATCTAATATGTGATATATTCTACATCCAAATCTCATCTCCGGTAATCTAGTACATGTAACATGTGATATATTCTACATCCAGATTTCATCTCCGGTAATCTAGTACATGTAACGTGATATATTCTACATCCAGATTTCATCTCCGGTAATCTAGTACATGTAATGTGTGATATATTCTACATCCAGATCTCATCTCTGGTAATCTAGTACATGTAACGTGATATATTCTACATCCAGATCTCATCTCCGGTAATCTAGTACATGTAACATGTGATATATTTTACATCCAGATCTCATCTCCGGTAATCTAGTACATCTAATATGTGATATATTCTACATCCAGATCTCATCTCCGTTAATCTAGTACATGTAATATGTGATATATTCTACATCCAGATCTCATCTCCGGTAATCTAGTACTTGTAACATGTGATATATTCTACATCCAGATCTCATCTCCGGTAATCTAGTACATGTAATGTGTGATATATTCTACATCCAGATCTCATCTCCGGTAATCTAGTACATGTAACGTGATATATTCTACATCCAGATCTCATCTCTGGTAATCTAGTACATTTTAACATGTGATATATTTTACATCCAGATCTCATCTCCTGTAATCTAGTACATGTAGCGACTGATATATTCTACGTCCAGATCTCCTCTCCGGTAATCTAGTACATGTAAAATATATCACATGTTACATCCAGATCTCATCTCTGGTAATCTAGTACATGTAACATGTGATATTACTATACACCCAGATCTCATCTCCGGTAATCTAGTACATCTAATATGTGATATACTCCTCTACATCCAGATCTTATCTCCGGTAATCTAGTACATGTAACATGTGATATACTCTACGTCCAGATCTCATCTCGGGTAATCTAGTACATGTAAAGTGTGATATACTCTACATCCAGATCTCATCTCTGGTAATCTAGTACTCCTAATGTGTGATATACTCTACGTCCAGATCTCATCTCCGGTAATCTAGTACATGTAACGTGATATATTCTACATCCAGATCTCATCTCTGGTAATCTAGTACATGTAACATGTGATATACTCTACATCCAGATCTCATCTCCGGTAATCTAGTACATGTAACGTGTGATATATTCTACATCCAGATCTCATCTCCGGTAATCTAGTACATGTAACATGTGATATATTCTACATCCAGATCTCATCTCCGGTAATCTAGTACATGTAACATGTGATATATTCTACATCCAGATCTCATCTCCGGTAATCTAGTACATCTAATATGTGATATATTCTACATCCAAATCTCATCTCCGGTAATCTAGTACATGTAACATGTGATATATTCTACATCCAGATTTCATCTCCGGTAATCTAGTACATGTAACATGTGATATATTCTACATCCAGATCTCATCTCCGGTAATCTAGTACATCTAATGTGTGATATATTCTACATCCAGATCTCATCTCCGGTAATCTAGTACATGTAACGTGATATATTCTACATCCAGATCTCATCTCCGGTAATCTAGTAAATCTAATATGTGATATACTCTACATCCAGATCTCATCTCCGGTAATCTAGTACATGTAACGTGATATATTCTACATCCAGATCTCATCTCCGGTAATCTAGTACATGTAACATGTGATATATTCTACCTCCAGATCTCATCTCCGGTAATCTAGTACATGTAACATGTGATATATTTTACATCCAGATCTCATCTCCGGTAATCTAGTACATCTAATATGTGATATATTCTACATCCAGATCTCATCTCCGGTAATCTAGTACATGTAATATGTGATATATTCTACATCCAGATCTCATCTCCGGTAATCTAGTACATGTAACGTGATATATTCTACATCCAGATCTCATCTCTGGTAATCTAGTACATTTAACATGTGATATATTTTACATCCAGATCTCATCTCCTGTAATCTAGTACATGTAATGTGATATATTCTACATCCAGATCTCATCTCCAGTAATCTAGTACATGTAACATGTGATATATTCTACATCCAGATCTCATCTCCGGTAATCTAGTACATGTAGCGACTGATATATTCTACGTCCAGATCTCCTCTCCGGTAATCTAGTACATGTAAAATATATCACATGTTACATCCAGATCTCATCTCCGGTAATCTAGTACATGTAACGTGTGATATACTCCTCTACGTCCAGATCTCATCTCCGGTAATCTAGTACATGTAACGTGTGATATACTCCTCTACGTCCAGATCTCATCTCCGGTAATCTAGTACATCTAATGTGTGATATATTCTACATCCAGATCTCATCTCCGGTAATCTAGTACATCTAATGTGTGATATATTCTACATCCAGATCTCATCTCCGGTAATCTAGTACATGTAGCGACTGATATATTCTACGTCCAGATCTCCTCTCCGGTAATCTAGTACATGTAAAATATATCACATGTTACATCCAGATCTCATCTCCGGTAATCTAGTACATGTAACGTGTGATATACTCCTCTACGTCCAGATCTCATCTCCGGTAATCTAGTACATGTAACGTGTGATATACTCCTCTACGTCCAGATCTCATCTCCGGTAATCTAGTACATCTAATGTGTGATATATTCTACATCCAGATCTCATCTCCGGTAATCTAGTACATCTAATGTGTGATATATTCTACATCCAGATCTCATCTCCGGTAATCTAGTACATGTAACATGTGATATATTCTACCTCCAGATCTCATCTCCGGTAATCTAGTACATGTAACATGTGATATATTTTACATCCAGATCTCATCTCCGGTAATCTAGTACATCTAATATGTGATATATTCTACATCCAGATCTCATCTCCGGTAATCTAGTACATGTAATATGTGATATATTCTACATCCAGATCTCATCTCCGGTAATCTAGTACATGTAACGTGATATATTCTACATCCAGATCTCATCTCTGGTAATCTAGTACATTTAACATGTGATATATTTTACATCCAGATCTCATCTCCTGTAATCTAGTACATGTAATGTGATATATTCTACATCCAGATCTCATCTCCAGTAATCTAGTACATGTAACATGTGATATATTCTACATCCAGATCTCATCTCCGGTAATCTAGTACATGTAGCGACTGATATATTCTACGTCCAGATCTCCTCTCCGGTAATCTAGTACATGTAAAATATATCACATGTTACATCCAGATCTCATCTCCGGTAATCTAGTACATGTAACGTGTGATATACTCCTCTACGTCCAGATCTCATCTCCGGTAATCTAGTACATGTAACGTGTGATATACTCCTCTACGTCCAGATCTCATCTCCGGTAATCTAGTACATCTAATGTGTGATATACTCTACGTCCAGATCTCATCTCCGGTAATCTAGTACATCTAATGTGTGATATATTCTACATCCAGATCTCATTTCCGGTAATCTAGTACATCTAATATGTGATATTACTATACACCCAGATCTCATCTCCGGTAATCTAGTACATGTAACGTGTGATATATTCTACATCCAGATCTCATCTCCGGTAATCTAGTACATCTAATGTGTGATATATTCTACATCCAGATCTCATCTCCAGTAATCTAGTACATGTAACGTGTGATATTACTATACACCCAGATCTCATCTCCGGTAATCTAGTACATGTAACATGTGATATATTCTACATCCAGATCTCATCTCCGGTAATCTAGTACATGTATCATGTGATATACTCTACATCCAGATCTCATCTCCGGTAATCTAGTACATGTAACGTGATATATTTTACATCCAGATCTCATCTCCGGTAATCTAGTACATGTAACGTGATATATTTTACATCCAGGTCTCATCTCCGGTAATCTAGTACATGTAACGTGATATATTCTACATCCAGATCTTATCTCCGGTAATCTAGTACATGTAACATGATATATTCTACATCCAGATTTCATCTCCGGTAATCTAGTACATGTAACATGTGATATATTCTACATCCTGATCTCATCTCCGGTAATCTAGTACATGTAACATGATATATTCTACATCCAGATTTCATCTCCGGTAATCTAGTACATGTAACATGATATATTCTACATCCAGATCTCATCTCCGGTAATCTAGTACATGTAACATGTGATATATTCTACATCCAGATTTCATCTCCGGTAATCTAGTACATGTAACATGATATATTCTACATCCAGATTTCATCTCCGGTAATCTAGTACATGTAACATGTGATATATTCTACATCCTGATCTCATCTCCGGTAATCTAGTACATGTAACGTGTGATATATTCTACATCCAGATTTCATCTCCGGTAATCTAGTGCATGTAATATGTGATATATTCTACATCCAGATCTCATCTCCGGTAATCTAGTACATGTAACATGTGATATATTCTACATCCTGATCTCATCTCCGGTAATCTAGTACATGTAACGTGTGATATATTCTACATCCAGATCTTATCTCCGGTAATCTAGTACATGTAATGTGATATATTCTACATCCAGATCTCATCTCCGGTAATCTAGTACATGTAGCGACTGATATATTCTACGTCCAGATCTCATCTCCGGTAATCTAGTACATCTAATGTGTGATATATTCTACGTCCAGATCTCATCTCCGGTAATCTAGTACATGTAACGTGATATTACTATACATCCAGATCTCATCTCCGGTAATCTAGTACATCTAATATGTGATATACTCTACATCCAGATCTCATCTCCGGTAATCTAGTACGTCTAATATGTGATATACTCTACGTCCAGATCTCATCTCCGGTAATCTAGTACATCTAACGTGTGATATACTCTACATCCAGATCTCATCTCCGGTAATCTAGTACATCTAACTTGTGATATACTCCTCTACCTCCAGTTCTCATTTCCGGTAATCTAGTACATGTAACGTGTGATATATTCTACGTCCAGCTCTCATCTCCGGTAATCTAGTACATGTAACGTGATATTACTATACACCCAGATCTCATCTCCGGTAATCTAGTACATCTAACGTGTGATATACTCCTCTACATCCAGATCTTATCTCCGGTAATCTAGTACATGTAACGTGTGATATATTCTACGTCCAGATCTCATCTTCGGTAATCTAGTACATGTAACGTGATATTACTATACACCCAGATCTCATCTCCGGTAATCTAGTACATCTAACGTGTGATATACTCCTCTACATCCAGATCTCATCTCCGGTAATCTAGTACATGTAACGTGTGATATATTCTACGTCCAGATCTCATCTTCGGTAATCTAGTACATCTAACATGTGATATACTCTACATCCAGATCTCATCTCCGGTAATCTAGTACATGTAACGTGTGATATATTCTACCTCCAGATCTCATCTCCGGTAATCTAGTAAATCTAATATGTGATATACTCTACATCCAGATCTCATCTCGGGTAATCTAGTACATCTAATGTGTGATATATTCTACATCCAGATCTCATCTCTGGTAATCTAGTACATGTAACATGTGATATATTCTATATCCAGATCTCATCTCCGGTAATCTAGTACATGTAACATGTGATATATTTTACATCCAGATCTCATCTCCGGTAATCTAGTACATCTAATGTGTGATATATTCTCTATCCAGATCTCATCTCTGGTAATCTAGTACATGTAACATGTGATATTACTATACACCCAGATCTCATCTCCGGTAATCTAGTACATCTAATGTGTGATATACTCCTCTACATCCAGATCTCATTTCCGGTAATCTAGTACATCTAATATGTGATATACTCCTCTACACCTAGATCTCATCTCCGGTAATCTAGTACATTTAACGTGTGATATACTCTACGTCCAGATCTCATCTCGGGTAATCTAGTACATCTAATGTGTGATATACTCTACATCCAGATCTCATCTCCGGTAATCTAGTACATCTAATATGTGATATACTCTACGTCCAGATCTCATCTCCGGTAATCTAGTACATGTAACATGTGATATACTCTACGTCCAGATCTCATCTCAGGTAATCTAGTACATGTAAAGTGTGATATACTCTACATCCAGATCTCATCTCTGGTAATCTAGTACTCCTAATGTGTGATATACTCTACGTCCAGATCTCATCTCCGGTAATCTAGTACATGTAATGTGTGATATACTCCTCTACCTCCAGATCTCATCTCCGGTAATCTAGTACATCTAATGTGTGATATACTCTACATCCAGATCTCATCTCCGGTAATCTAGTACATCTAATGTGTGATATACTCTACACCCAGATCTCATCTCCGGTAATCTAGTACATGTAACATGTGATATTACTATACACCCAGATCTCATCTCCGGTAATCTAGTACATGTAACATGTGATATTACTATACACCCAGATCTCATCTCCGGTAATCTAGTACATGTAACATGTGATATTACTATACTCCCAGATTTGGTGTGCTCGGCTAATCTCTATATGTTTGGTGTGTCACATATTCGTCTTCACAGCGATATGTTGGCACCTCAGCCCTTTATTTGTGTTAACCCCTTGGATCCTTGTGTAGTGGATGAGCCCCTCGTCTACCATTTGTTCAGGGCGCTGCCTCTGTGTTCGGCCCATTGGCTCATGCTTTGTATTTCCATCTTTAGCTGTAAAGAAGCCGCGTGTTCGCTTCAGTAACCTGATGGAAGTGCGGCAGCTCCCATCAAGTCAAGCTCTTGAAGCCAAATTATCCCGTATGTCGCACCCGCCAGTCCGAGACAGTGAGCCAGGGCTACGAACGAGCGGGAAGTTCTCCGTCTGCGAAGTAGCCAAGATCAGCTTCTTCTTCTGTTTTGTGGTAAGGGCTTGCAGTGTTCTCCTGAGCCTCGGGGAGATGTTGTGCTTCTGAATGGCATCCTCCCGGTCAGTCTGGCTCTAGCGCTTCTCTCTGACCAGCCACTGTTTCTTCCTTCCTCTACCCAGTGGTTCTTGGCCAATTATTCCTATCAGGAGGCCCTATCGGATACGCAGGTCGCCATTGTGAACATCATCTCCTCCACATCAGGTGGTTTCCCATTTTACTCCTCATTGCTGGGCGACCATGGTGAGTTTCTGCATGGCCAGTGGGGGCGCCATTGTTCTGAACTTCTCACTCTTTATTTCAGGTCTGTTCACACTGATCCTGGCGTCCATCTTTCCCAGTAACAGCGGCGACCGCTTCACTCTCTCCAAGTTTCTGGCTGTTGTTTTAAGGTGAATGGAGGCTAAGTTTATACTGACCGCCATATTAGCGTTGCCTGCTGTCACCCTGATGTCACGGTCTCCCTTCTTTCTCATTCACAGTATTGGTGGTGTGGTGCTCGTCAGCTTATCAGGACCTGAAGACTCCAGAGATCAAGACACGATCGGTAACGTGCCTGATGACATGGAACATCTGCTGGCATTTCCATTAGATCCTACCTTGTGATCAGACCTCCTCTGTGATCTTGTCTGTATATAGAGACCGTACTGTGTAGACAGGGGATCCCTATCCTGCTCAATAGTAGATCCCCATCAGACCTCCCCTATGATCTTGTGGATCCCTGTCCTGCTCCATAGTAGACCCCCCATCAGACCTCCTCTGTGATCTTGTCTGTATATAGAGACCGTACAGTGTACACATTGGATCCCTATCCTGCTCAATAGTAGATCCCCATCAGAACTCCCCTATGATCTTGTGGATCCCTGTCCTGCTCCATAGTAGACCCCGGCCATCAGACCCCCTCTGTGATCTTGTCTGTATATAGAGACCGTACTGTGTACACATTGGATCCCTATCCTGCTCAATAGTAGATCCCCATCAGACCTCCCCTATGATCTTGTGGATCCCTGTCCTGCTCCATAGTAGACCCCGGCCATCAGACCCCCTCTGTGATCTTGTCTGTATATAGAGACCGTACTGTGTACACATTGGATCCCTATTCTGCTCAATAGTAGATCCCCATCAGACCTCCCCTATGATCTTGTGGATCCCTGTCCTGCTCCATAGTAGACCCCGGCCATCAGACCTCCTCTATAATCTTGTCTGTATATAGAGACCGTACTGTGTACACATTGGATCCCTATCCTGCTCAATAGTAGATCCCCATCAGACCTCCTCTATGATCTTGTGGATCCCTGTCCTGCTCCATAGTAGACCCCCCATCAGACCTCCTCTGTGATCTTGTCTGTATATAGAGACCGTACTGTGTAGACAGGGGATCCCTATCCTGCTCAATAGTAGATCCCCATCAGACCTCCCCTATGATCTTTTGGATCCCTGTCCTGCTCCATAGTAGACCCCCCCATCAGACCTCCTCTGTGATCTTGTCTGTATATAGAGACCGTACTGTGTAGACAGGGGATCCCTATCCTGCTCAATAGTAGATCCCCATCAGACCTCCCCTATGATCTTGTGGATCCCTGTCCTGCTCCATAGTAGACCCCCCATCAGACCTCCTCTGTGATCTTGTCTGTATATAGAGACCGTACAGTGTACACATTGGATCCCTATCCTGCTCAATAGTAGATCCCCATCAGAACTCCCCTATGATCTTGTGGATCCCTGTCCTGCTCCATAGTAGACCCCGGCCATCAGACCCCCTCTGTGATCTTGTCTGTATATAGAGACCGTACTGTGTACACATTGGATCCCTATCCTGCTCAATAGTAGATCCCCATCAGACCTCCCCTATGATCTTGTGGATCCCTGTCCTGCTCCATAGTAGACCCCGGCCATCAGACCCCCTCTGTGATCTTGTCTGTATATAGAGACCGTACTGTGTACACATTGGATCCCTATCCTGCTCAATAGTAGATCCCCATCAGACCTCCTCTATGATCTTGTGGATCCCTGTCCTGCTCCATAGTAGACCCCCCCATCAGACCTCCTCTGTGATCTTGTCTGTATATAGAGACTGTACTGTGTACACATTGGATCCCTATCCTGCTCAATAGTAGATCCCCATCAGACCTCCTCTATGATCTTGTGGATCCCTGTTCTGCTCCATAGTAGACCCCCCCATCAGACCCCCTCTATGATCTTGTCTGTATATAGAGACCGTACTGTGTACACATTGGATCCCTATCATGCTCAATAGTAGATCCCCATCAGACCTCCCCTATGATCTTGTGGATCCCTGTCCTGCTCCATAGTAGACCCCGGCCATCAGACCTCCTCTATAATCTTGTCTGTATATAGAGACCGTACTGTGTACACATTGGATCCCTATCCTGCTCAATAGTAGATCCCCATCAGACCTCCCCTATGATCTTGTGGATCCCTGTCCTGCTCCATAGTAGACCCCCCCATCAGACCCCCTCTATGATCTTGTCTGTATATAGAGACCGTACTGTGTAGACAGGGGATCCCTATCCTGCTCAATAGTAGATCCCCATCAGACCTCCCCTATGATCTTGTGGATCCCTGTCCTGCTCCATAGTAGACCCCGGCCATCAGACCTCCTGTATGATCTTGTCTGTATATAGAGACCGTACTGTGTAGACAGGGGATCCCTATCCTGCTCAATAGTAGATCCCCATCAGACCTCCCCTATGATCTTGTGGATCCCTGTCCTGCTCCATAGTAGACCCCGGCCATCAGACCTCCTGTATGATCTTGTCTGTATATAGAGACCGTACTGTGTAGACAGGGGATCCCTATCCTGCTCAATAGTAGATCCCCATCAGACCTCCTCTATGATCTTGTGGATCCCTGTCCTGCTCTATAGTAGACCCCGGCCATCAGACCTCCTGTATGATCTTGTCTGTATATAGAGACCGTACTGTGTAGACAGGGGATCCCTATCCTGCTCAATAGTAGATCCCCATCAGACCTCCCCTATGATCTTGTGGATCCCTGTCCTGCTCCATAGTAGACCCCCCCATCAGACCTCCTCTGTGATCTTGTCTGTATATAGAGACCGTACTGTGTACACATTGGATCCCTATCCTGCTCAATAGTAGATCCCCATCAGACCTCCTCTATGATCTTGTGGATCCCTATCCTGCTCAATAGTAGATCCCCATCAGATCTCCTCTATGATCTTGTGGATCCCTGTCCTGCTCCATAGTAGACCCCGGCCATCAGACCTCCTGTATGATCTTGTCTGTATATAGAGACCGTACTGTGTACACATTGGATCCCTATCCTGCTCAATAGTAGATCCCCATCAGACCTCCTCTATGATCTTGTGGATCCCTGTCCTGCTCCATAGTAGACCCCCCCATCAGACCTCCTCTGTGATCTTGTCTGTATATAGAGACTGTACTGTGTACAGATTGGATCCCTATCCTGCTCAATAGTAGATCCCCATCAGACCTCCCCTATGATCTTGTGGATCCCTGTCCTGCTCCATAGTAGACCCCCCCATCAGACCTCCTCTGTGATCTTGTCTGTATATAGAGACCGTACTGTGTACACATTGGATCCCTATCCTGCTCAATAGTAAATCCCCATCAGACCTCCCCTATGATCTTGTGGATCCCTGTCCTGCTCCATAGTAGACCCCCCCATCAGACCCCCTCTATGATCTTGTCTGTATATAGAGACCGTACTGTGTACACATTGGATCCCTATCCTGCTCAATAGTAGATCCCCATCAGACCTCCCCTATGATCTTGTGGATCCCTGTCCTGCTCCATAGTAGACCCCGGCCATCAGACCTCCTGTATGATCTTGTCTGTATATAGAGACCGTACTGTGTAGACAGGGGATCCCTATCCTGCTCAATAGTAGATCCCCATCAGACCTCCCCTATGATCTTGTGGATCCCTGTCCTGCTCCATAGTAGACCCCCCCATCAGACCCCCTCTATGATCTTGTCTGTATATAGAGACCGTACTGTGTACACATTGGATCCCTATCCTGCTCAATAGTAGATCCCCATCAGACCTCCCCTATGATCTTGTGGATCCCTGTCCTGCTCCATATTAGACCCCCCCATCAGACCTCCTCTGTGATCTTGTCTGTATATAGAGACCGTACTGTGTACACATTGGATCCCTATCCTGCTCAATAGTAGATTCCCATCAGACATCCCCTATGATCTTGTGGATCCCTGTCCTGCTCCATAGTAGACCCCCCCATCAGACCCCCTCTATGATCTTGTCTGTATATAGAGACTGTACTGTGTACACATTGGATCCCTATCCTGCTCAATAGTAGATCCCCATCAGATCTCCTCTATGATCTTGTGGATCCCTGTCCTGCTCCATAGTAGACCCCCCCATCAGACCTCCTCTGTGATCTTGTCTGTATATAGAGACCGTACTGTGTAGACAGGGGATCCCTATCCTGCTCAATAGTAGATCCCCATCAGACCTCCCCTATGATCTTGTGGATCCCTGTCCTGCTCCATAGTAGACCCCCCCATCAGACCCCCTCTATGATCTTGTCTGTATATAGAGACTGTACTGTGTAGACAGGGGATCCCTATCCTGCTCAATAGTAGATCCCCATCAGATCTCCTCTATGATCTTGTGGATCCCTGTCCTGCTCCATAGTAGACCCCGGCCATCAGACCTCCTCTGTGATCTTGTCTGTATATAGAGACCGTACTGTGTAGACAGGGGATCCCTATCCTGCTCAATAGTAGATCCCCATCAGACCTCCCCTATGATCTTGTGGATCCCTGTCCTGCTCCATAGTAGACCCCCCCATCAGACCTCCTCTGTGATCTTGTCTGTATATAGAGACCGTACTGTGTACACATTGGATCCCTATCCTGCTCAATAGTAGATCCCCATCAGATCTCCTCTATGATCTTGTGGATCCCTGTCCTGCTCCATAGTAGACTCCGGCCATCAGACCTCCTGTATGATCTTGTCTGTATATAGAGACCGTACTGTGTACACATTGGATCCCTATCCTGCTCAATAGTAGATCCCCATCAGACCTCCCCTATGATCTTGTGGATCCCTGTCCTGCTCCATAGTAGACCCCCCCATCAGACCTCCTGTATGATCTTGTCTGTATATAGAGACCGTACTGTGTACACATTGGATCCCTATCCTGCTCAATAGTAGATCCCCATCAGACCTCCCCTATGATCTTGTGGATCCCTGTCCTGCTCCATAGTAGACCCCGGCCATCAGACCTCCTCTGTGATCTTGTCTGTATATAGAGACCGTACTGTGTAGACAGGGGATCCCTATCCTGCTCAATAGTAGATCCCCATCAGACCTCCCCTATGATCTTGTGGATCCCTGTCCTGCTCCATAGTAGACCCCGGCCATCAGACCTCCTCTGTGATCTTGTCTGTATATAGAGACCGTACAGTGTACACATTGGATCCCTATCCTGCTCCATGGTAGATCCCCATCAGACCTCCCCTATGATCTTGTGGATCCCTGTCCTGCTCCATAGTAGACCCCGGCCATCAGACCTCCTCTGTGATCTTGTCTGTATATAGAGACCGTACTGTGTACACATTGGATCCCTATCCTGCTCAATAGTAGATCCCCATCAGACCTCCCCTATGATCTTGTGGATCCCTGTCCTGCTCCATATTAGACCCCCCCATCAGACCTCCTCTGTGATCTTGTCTGTATATAGAGACCGTACTGTGTACACATTGGATCCCTATCCTGCTCAATAGTAGATTCCCATCAGACATTTCCTATGATCTTGTGGATCCCTGTCCTGCTCCATAGTAGACCCCCCCATCAGACCCCCTCTATGATCTTGTCTGTATATAGAGACCGTACTGTGTAGACAGGGGATCCCTATCCTGCTCAATAGTAGATCCCCATCAGATCTCCTCTATGATCTTGTGGATCCCTGTCCTGCTCCATAGTAGACCCCGGCCATCAGACCTCCTCTGTGATCTTGTCTGTATATAGAGACCGTACTGTGTAGACAGGGGATCCCTATCCTGCTCAATAGTAGATCCCCATCAGACCTCCCCTATGATCTTGTGGATCCCTGTCCTGCTCCATAGTAGACCCCGGCCATCAGACCTCCTCTGTGATCTTGTCTGTATATAGAGACCGTACTGTGTAGACAGGGGATCCCTATCCTGCTCAATAGTAGATCCCCATCAGACCTCCTCTTTGATCTTGTGGATCCCTGTCCTGCTCCATAGTAGACCCCCCCATCAGACCTCCTCTGTGATCTTGTCTGTATATAGAGACCGTACTGTGTACACATTGGATCCCTATCCTGCTCAATAGTAGATCCCCATCAGACCTCCTCTATGATCTTGTGGATCCCTGTCCTGCTCCATAGTAGACCCCCCCCATCAGACCTCCTCTGTGATCTTGTCTGTATATAGAGACCGTACTGTGTACACATTGGATCCCTATCCTGCTCAATAGTAGATCCCCATCAGACCTCCCCTATGATCTTGTGGATCCCTGTCCTGCTCCATAGTAGACCCCGGCCATCAGACCTCCTCTGTGATCTTGTCTGTATATAGAGACTGTACTGTGTACACATTGGATCCCTATCCTGCTCCATGGTAGATCCCCATCAGACCTCTCCTATGATCTTGTGGATCCCTGTCCTGCTCCATAGTAGACCCCCCCATCAGACCCCCTCTATGATCTTGTCTGTATATAGAGACCGTACTGTGTAGACAGGGGATCCCTATCCTGCTCAATAGTTGATCCCCATCAGACCTCCTCTATGATCTTGTGGATCCCTGTCCTGCTCCATAGTAGACCCCGGCCATCAGACCTCCTGTATGATCTTGTCTGTATATAGAGATCGTACTGTGTACACATTGGATCCCTATCCTGCTCAATAGTTGATCCCCATCAGACCTCCCCTATGATCTTGTGGATCCCTGTCCTGCTCCATAGTAGACCCCGGCCATCAGACCTCCTCTATAATCTTGTCTGTATATAGAGACCGTACTGTGTAGACAGGGGATCCCTATCCTGCTCAATAGTAGATCCCCATCAGACCTCCTCTATGATCTTGTGGATCCCTGTCCTGCTCCATAGTAGACCCCGGCCATCAGACCTCCTCTGTGATCTTGTCTGTATATAGAGACCGTACTGTGTAGACAGGGGATCCCTATCCTGCTCAATAGTTGATCCCCATCAGACCTCCTCTATGATCTTGTGGATCCCTGTCCTGCTCCATAGTAGACCCCGGCCATCAGACCTCCTCTATGATCTTGTCTGTATATAGAGACCGTACTGTGTAGACAGGGGATCCCTATCCTGCTCAATAGTAGATCCCCATCAGACCTCCCCTATGATCTTGTGGATCCCTGTCCTGCTCCATAGTAGACCCCGGCCATCAGACCTCCTGTATGATCTTGTCTGTATATAGAGACCGTACTGTGTACACATTGGATCCCTATCCTGCTCAATAGTAGATCCCCATCAGATCTCCTCTATGATCTTGTGGATCCCTGTCCTGCTCCATAGTAGACCCCGGCCATCAGACCTCCTCTGTGATCTTGTCTGTATATAGAGACCGTACTGTGTAGACAGGGGATCCCTATCCTGCTCAATAGTAGATCCCCATCAGACCTCCTCTATGATCTTGTGGATCCCTGTCCTGCTCCATAGTAGACCCCGTCCATCAGACCTCCTGTATGATCTTGTCTGTATATAGAGACCGTACTGTGTACACATTGGATCCCTATCCTGCTCAAAAGTAGATCCCCATCAGACCTCCCCTATGATCTTGTGGATCCCTGTCCTGCTCCATAGTAGACCCCCCCATCAGACCTCCTGTATGATCTTGTCTGTATATAGAGACCGTACTGTGTAGACAGGGGATCCCTATCCTGCTCAATAGTAGATCCCCATCAGACCTCCCCTATGATCTTGTGGATCCCTGTCCTGCTCCATAGTAGACCCCCCCATCAGACCCCCTCTATGATCTTGTCTGTATATAGAGACTGTACTGTGTACACATTGGATCCCTATCCTGCTCAATAGTAGATCCCCATCAGATCTCCTCTATGATCTTGTGGATCCCTGTCCTGCTCCATAGTAGACCCCCCCATCAGACCTCCTCTGTGATCTTGTCTGTATATAGAGACCGTACTGTGTACACATTGGATCCCTATCCTGCTCAATAGTAGATCCCCATCAGACATCCCCTATGATCTTGTGGATCCCTGTCCTGCTCCATAGTAGACCCCCCCATCAGACCCCCTCTATGATCTTGTCTGTATATAGAGACCGTACTGTGTAGACAGGGGATCCCTATCCTGCTCAATAGTAGATCCCCATCAGACCTCCCCTATGATCTTGTGGATCCCTGTCCTGCTCCATAGTAGACCCCGGCCATCAGACCTCCTCTGTGATCTTGTCTGTATATAGAGACCGTACTGTGTAGACAGGGGATCCCTATCCTGCTCCATGGTAGATCCCCATCAGACCTCCCCTATGATCTTGTGGATCCCTGTCCTGCTCCATAGTAGACCCCCCCATCAGACCTCCTCTGTGATCTTGTCTGTATATAGAGACCGTACTGTGTACACATTGGATCCCTATCCTGCTCAATAGTAGATCCCCATCAGACATCCCCTATGATCTTGTGGATCCCTGTCCTGCTCCATAGTAGACCCCCCCATCAGACCCCCTCTATGATCTTGTCTGTATATAGAGACCGTACTGTGTAGACAGGGGATCCCTATCCTGCTCAATAGTAGATCCCCATCAGACCTCCCCTATGATCTTGTGGATCCCTGTCCTGCTCCATAGTAGACCCCGGCCATCAGACCTCCTCTGTGATCTTGTCTGTATATAGAGACCGTACTGTGTAGACAGGGGATCCCTATCCTGCTCAATAGTAGATCCCCATCAGACCTCCTCTGTGATCTTGTCTGTATATAGAGACCGTACTGTGTAGACAGGGGATCCCTATCCTGCTCCATGGTAGATCCCCATCAGACCTCCCCTATGATCTTGTGGATCCCTGTCCTGCTCCATAGTAGACCCCGCCATCAGACCTCCTGTATGATCTTGTCTGTATATAGAGACCGTACTGTGTAGACAGGGGATCCCTATCCTGCTCAATAGTAGATCCCCATCAGACCTCCTCTATGATCTTGTGGATCCCTGTCCTGCTCCATAGTAGACCCCGGCCATCAGACCTCCTCTGTGATCTTGTCTGTATATAGAGACCGTACTGTGTAGACAGGGGATCCCTATCCTGCTCAATAGTTGATCCCCATCAGACCTCCTCTATGATCTTGTGGATCCCTGTCCTGCTCCATAGTAGACCCCGGCCATCAGACCTCCTCTATGATCTTGTCTGTATATAGAGACCGTACTGTGTAGACAGGGGATCCCTATCCTGCTCAATAGTAGATCCCCATCAGACCTCCCCTATGATCTTGTGGATCCCTGTCCTGCTCCATAGTAGACCCCGGCCATCAGACCTCCTGTATGATCTTGTCTGTATATAGAGACCGTACTGTGTACACATTGGATCCCTATCCTGCTCAATAGTAGATCCCCATCAGATCTCCTCTATGATCTTGTGGATCCCTGTCCTGCTCCATAGTAGACCCCGGCCATCAGACCTCCTCTGTGATCTTGTCTGTATATAGAGACCGTACTGTGTAGACAGGGGATCCCTATCCTGCTCAATAGTAGATCCCCATCAGACCTCCTCTATGATCTTGTGGATCCCTGTCCTGCTCCATAGTAGACCCCGTCCATCAGACCTCCTGTATGATCTTGTCTGTATATAGAGACCGTACTGTGTACACATTGGATCCCTATCCTGCTCAAAAGTAGATCCCCATCAGACCTCCCCTATGATCTTGTGGATCCCTGTCCTGCTCCATAGTAGACCCCCCCATCAGACCTCCTGTATGATCTTGTCTGTATATAGAGACCGTACTGTGTAGACAGGGGATCCCTATCCTGCTCAATAGTAGATCCCCATCAGACCTCCCCTATGATCTTGTGGATCCCTGTCCTGCTCCATAGTAGACCCCCCCATCAGACCCCCTCTATGATCTTGTCTGTATATAGAGACTGTACTGTGTACACATTGGATCCCTATCCTGCTCAATAGTAGATCCCCATCAGATCTCCTCTATGATCTTGTGGATCCCTGTCCTGCTCCATAGTAGACCCCCCCATCAGACCTCCTCTGTGATCTTGTCTGTATATAGAGACCGTACTGTGTACACATTGGATCCCTATCCTGCTCAATAGTAGATCCCCATCAGACATCCCCTATGATCTTGTGGATCCCTGTCCTGCTCCATAGTAGACCCCCCCATCAGACCCCCTCTATGATCTTGTCTGTATATAGAGACCGTACTGTGTAGACAGGGGATCCCTATCCTGCTCAATAGTAGATCCCCATCAGACCTCCCCTATGATCTTGTGGATCCCTGTCCTGCTCCATAGTAGACCCCGGCCATCAGACCTCCTCTGTGATCTTGTCTGTATATAGAGACCGTACTGTGTAGACAGGGGATCCCTATCCTGCTCCATGGTAGATCCCCATCAGACCTCCCCTATGATCTTGTGGATCCCTGTCCTGCTCCATAGTAGACCCCGGCCATCAGACTTCCTGTATGATCTTGTCTGTATATAGAGACCGTACTGTGTACACATTGGATCCCTATCCTGCTCAATAGTAGATCCCCATCAGACCTCCCCTATGATCTTGTGGATCCCTGTCCTGCTCCATAGTAGACCCCCCCATCAGACCTCCCCTGTGATCTTGTCTGTATATAGAGACCGTACTGTGTACACATTGGATCCCTATCCTGCTCAATAGTAGATCCCCATCAGATCTCCTCTATGTTCTTGTGGATCCCTGTCCTGCTCCATAGTAGACCCCGGCCATCAGACCTCCTGTATGATCTTGTCTGTATATAGAGACCGTACAGTGTACACATTGGATCCCTATCCTGCTCCATGGTAGATCCCCATCAGACCTCCCCTATGATCTTGTGGATCCCTGTCCTGCTCCATAGTAGATCCCCATCAGACCTCCTCTGTGATCTTGTGGATCCCTGTCCTGCTCCATAGTAGACCCCGGCCATCAGACCTCCTGTATGATCTTGTCTGTATATAGAGACCGTACTGTGTACACATTGGATCCCTATCCTGCTCAATAGTAGATCCCCATCAGACCTCCCCTATGATCTTGTGGATCCCTGTCCTGCTCCATAGTAGACCCCCCCATCAGACCTCCTCTGTGATCTTGTCTGTATATAGAGACCGTACAGTGTACACATTGGATCCCTATCCTGCTCCATGGTAGATCCCTCCATCCTATGATCTTGTCTGTGATAGAGGCGTGCAGAGCCCGCATGTTGGATGCGACACAGTTGCAGGGTTGTGTGAGTGGTGGGCTGCACTCTTTACAGTCTAACGCCCCTTTGGTAATCTCCCCCACCTCAGGGTCCCTGTGGTCGTTGCTCGGCGCCGTCCTGTACGCGGTCTACGTTGTCATGATTAAGAGGAAGGTGGAGCGGGAGGAGAAGCTTGACATCCCCATGTTTTTTGGTGAGCATTGTCTTTCATCGTCTGTTCCCTCTTCTCTTCCTTCTGTTGTCCTTGTGCTGCAAGTAACTCCAAAAACAATCCTGGAGACAAAGTAAATGTGTTAGTGCCCTGCTGTGATTGGCTGCCACAGTCATGTGACATGGGCTCCCTGAAGCCTGCCTGCTCCCGTTATGTGTCCACAGCTCTGTGTGGTATCTGCAGCCTCAGACTATGGACACAAAGCCAGAGCTCTGAAGATAAAGGGGTTGCATAAGTCTACACACCCATTAGTCACCAGACAATGAAGTGCCCTGGAAGGGGTTCTGCAGAATTTAACAGCTGAGATCCGGTCACAGATCAGCAGGGGGGTCTGACTCCCCAAGTCCATTGTGTACGGGGCTGATCAGTGGGGTGCCGGCTGTCCAGCCCCCGCTGATCCCATGCTGATGGCCTATCCTAGGACGCCTGCTTGCTGTCAGTGAACAGGAACACTTCAGTCCCGGCCTAGTCCCGCTCACAGGGGGGTGTCCGCAGCACTCCACATGCAGGTGCTGGTTTTCAGGAGTGGACGCAGTTCAGCCGTTTTTAGGGATTTTTTTTAATGTTTTGTAAAATCCCCTTTTATCACAATCCGGGTCACTCCTCTTGCTATGGTAGAGCCTTACCTCAAACCATGGAAGTGCCCGGTGAGCGGAATCAGCTCTACCGATGTGATGATGGGGCCAAACGAAGGGTTAAGTGGAGCGGCTCAGGAAAGAAATGGAGTTGTGTTCTCCTTAAAGTCACCTTCCCTCTGATTTCAGCCTCCGTGTGCATATGCCAACAGCGTATCATCATGGACATTCAGTGATGAGTCTAGAACATTGTAATTGAATGAGAATGTAGAAATACAAACTTCAACGTGAGAAGGAGGGACAATATGGAGTAGGCACGGTTTCCTTCATTACCTGGGTCAGGGCTACAGGAGACAACAAGGTGTAGGCCCATTGGGTGACCTGATGGCTCTGGTGCTCGGCTGTGTTCTAGCTCCTGTGGTCACAGGACTCTGCTGGGTCAGGTCAAGTGCAGAAGCCTGGAGATGCAGCTACCAGATTGCCGAGGCAGGCGCTGTAAACCTGTACCATATATATATATATATACACAATGGCCGGGGGTTTACCTGCACATACAGCAGCCGGGGACCTCATCCATGAGCCCCTCCATCTCCACTTCACAAATCTAATTTGTAGATGAGGAGCAAAGTATCTCAAATGGGAAATTAAAGGGATGAGGTTAACACCGACATACATGAGAAGGTAATACCTGACTGCACTTCCCTGTGGGGGCAGGGAGCAATCAGTGACTCCTCAGGGGCGGATACATGTGACCGGTGATACCTTGTCTTCCAGGCTTCGTGGGCCTCTTTAACCTTCTCCTCCTGTGGCCCGGATTCTTTGTCCTGCATTACACAAAGTTTGAAGCTTTTGAGTTTCCCAGTAAAGTGGTTTGGATGTACTTGGTGGTGAACGGCCTGGTGGGCACCGTGCTGTCGGAGTTCCTCTGGCTGTGGTGAGTATCTGAGGGCCGAACGTTAAGATGATGGAAGTGATGACTGTCTTCCCATCTCACATGGTGATTGTTCCTCCACAGTGTTATCCCCCAGACAGTGCTGACCCCCCCCCATACAGTGGATATTGTTCCTGCACAGTGTTATCCCCATACAGTGCTGACCCCCCCCCCCCCCCCATACAATGGATATTGTTCCTGCATAGTGTTATCCCCCATACAGTGCTGACCCCCCCCCCCCCCCATACAGTGGATATTGTTCCTGCACAGTGATATCCCCCATACAGTGCTGACCCCCCCCCCATACAATGGATATTGTTCCTGCACAGTGTTATCCCCCAGACAGTGCTGACCCCCCCCCCCCCATACAATGGATATTGTTCCTGCACAGTGTTATCCCCCAGACAGTGCTGACCCCCCCCCCCCCCCCATACAATGGATATTGTTCCTGCACAGTGTTATCCCCCAGACAGTGCTGACCCCCCCCCCCCATACAATGGATATTGTTCCTGCACAGTGTTATCCCCCAGACAGTGCTGACCCCCCCCATACAATGGATATTGTTCCTGCACAGTGTTATCCCCCAGACAGTGCTGACCCCCCCCCATACAATGGATATTATTCCTGCACAGTGTTATCCCCCATACAGTGCTGACCCCCCCCCCATACAATGGATATTGTTCCTGCACAGTGTTATCCCCCAGACAGTGCTGACCCCCCCCCATACAATGGATATTGTTCCTGCACAGTGTTATCCCCATACAGTGCTGACCCCCCCCCCCATACAGTGGATATTGTTCCTGCACAGTGTTATCCCCATACAGTGCTGACCCCCCCCATACAATGGATATTGTTCCTGCACAGTGTTATCCCCCATACAGTGCTGACCCCCCCCCCATACAATGGATATTGTTCCTGCACAGTGTTATCCCCCATACAGTGCTGACCCCCCCCCCCATACAGTGGATATTGTTCCTGCACAGTGTTATCCTCATACAGTGCTGACCCCCCCCCCATACAATGAATATTGTTCCTGCACAGTGTTATCCCCCAGACAGTGCTGACCCCCCCCCCCCATACAATGGATATTGTTCCTGCACAGTGTTATCCCCCATACAGTGCTGACCCCCCCCCATACAATGGATATTGTCCCTGCACAGTGTTATCCCCCAGACAGTGCTGACCCCCCCCCCCCCCCCGATACAATGGATATTGTTCCTGCACAGTGTTATCCCCCAGACAGTGCTGACCCCCCCCCCCATACAATGGATATTGTTCCTGCACAGTGTTATCCCCCAGACAGTGCTGACCCCCCCCATACAATATTGTTCCTGCACAGTGTTATCCCCCATACAGTGCTGACCCCCCCATACAATGGATATTGTTCCTGCACAGTGTTATCCCCATACAGTGCTGACCCCCCCCATACAATAGATATTGTTCCTGCACAGTGTTATCCCCCATACAGTGCTGACCCCCCCCCCATACAATGGATATTGTTCCTGCACAGTGTTATCCCCATACAGTGCTGACCCCCCCCCCCCATACAATGGATATTGTTCCTGCACAGTGTTATCCCCCATACAGTGCTGACCCCCCCCCATACAATGGATATTGTTCCTGCACAGTGTTATCCCCATACAGTGCTGACCCCCCCCATACAATGGATATTGTTCCTGCACAGTGTTATCCCCCATACAGTGCTGACCCCCCCCCCATACAATGGATATTGTTCCTGCACAGTGTTATCCCCCATACAGTGCTGACACCCCCCCCATACAATGGATATTGTTCCTGCACAGTGTTATCCCCCAGACAGTGCTGACCCCCCCCCCCCCCCATACAGTGGAAATTGTTCCTGCACAGTGTTATCCCCATACAGTGCTGACCCCCCCCCCCCCATACAGTGGAAATTGTTCCTGCACAGTGTTATCCCCCAGACAGTGCTGCCCTTCCCCCCATACAATGGATATTGTTCCTGCAGTGTTATCCCCCAGACAGTGCTGACCCCCCCCCCCCCCATACAATGGATATTGTTCCTGCACAGTGTTATCCCCCATACAGTGCTGACCCCCCCCCCATACAATGGATATTGTTCCTGAACAGTGTTATCCCCCATACAGTGCTGACCCCCCCCCATACAATGGATATTGTTCCTGAACAGTGTTATCCCCCATACAGTGCTGACCCCCCCCCCATACAATGGATATTGTTCCTGCACAGTGTTATCCCCCATACAGTGCTGACCCCCCCCCCCATACAATGGATATTGTTCCTGCACAGTGTTATCCCCCATACAGTGCTGACCCCCCCCCCCATACAATGGATATTGTTCCTGCACAGTGTTATCCCCCATACAGTGCTGACCCCCCCCCATCCAATGGATATTGTTCCTGCACAGTGTTATCCCCCATACAGTGCTGACCCCCCCATACAATGGATATTGTTCCTGCACAGTGTTATCCCCCATACAGTGCTGACCCCCCCATACAATGGATATTGTTCCTGCACAGTGTTATCCCCCATACAGTGCTGCCCCCCCCATACAGTGGATATTGTTCCTGCACAGTGTTATCCCCCAAACAGTGCTGACCCCCCCCTCCCCATGCAGTTAAAATTCTTCCTGCACAGTGTTATCCCCCATACAGTGCTGACCCCCCCTCCACATGCAGTGGAAATTGTTCCTGCACAGTGTTATCCCCCAGACAGTGCTGACCCCCCCCCCCCATACAATGGATATTGTTCCTGCACAGTGTTATCCCCCAGACAGTACTGACCCCCCCATACAATGGATATTGTTCCTGCACAGTGTTATCCCCCAGACAGTACTGACCCCCCCATACAGTGGATATTTTTCCTGCACAGTGTTATCCCCATACAGTGCTGACCCCCCCCCCATACAGTGGATATTGTTCCTGCACAGTGTTATCCCCCAGACAGTGCTGACCCCCCCCATACAATGGATATTGTTCCTGCACAGTGTTATCCCCCAGACAGTGCTGACCCCCCACATACAATGGATATTGTATCTGCACAGTGTTATCCCCCAGACAATGCGGACCCCCCCCTCCCCATGCAGTTGAAATTCTTCCTGCACACTGTTATCCCCCAGACAGTACTGACCCCCCCCATACAATGGATATTGTTCCTGCACAGTGTTATCCCCCATACAGTGCTGACCCCCCCCCCAATACAATGGATATTGTTCCTGCACAGTGTTATCCCCCATACAGTGCTGACCCCCCCCCATACAATGGATATTGTTCCTGCACAGTGTTATCCCCCATACAGTGCTGACCCCCTCCCCCATACAATGGATATTGTTCCTGCACAGTGTTATCCCCCAGACAGTGCTGACCCCCCCCCCCATACAATGGATATTGTTCCTGCACAGTGTTATCCCCCATACAGTACTGACCCCCCCTCCACATGCAGTGGAAATTGTTCCTGCACAGTGTTATCCCCCAGACAGTGCTGACCCCCCCCCCCATACAATGGATATTGTTCCTGCACAGTGTTATCCCCATACAGTGCTGACCCCCCCCCCATACAATGGATATTGTTCCTGCACAGTGTTATCCCCCATACAGTGCTGACCCCCCCCATACAATGGATATTGTTCCTGCACAGTGTTATCCCCCATACAGTGCTGACCCCCCCCCCCCATACAATGGATATTGTTCCTGCACAGTGTAATCCCCCATACAGTGCTGACCCCCCCCCCATACAATGGATATTGTTCCTGCACAGTGTTATCCCCCATACAGTGCTGACCCCCCCATACAATGGATATTGTTCCTGCACAGTGTTATCCCCCAGACAGTGCTGACCCCCCCCCCCATACAATGGATATTGTTCCTGCAGTGTTATCCCCCATACAGTGCTGACCCCCCCCCATACAATGGATATTGTTCCTGCACAGTGTTATCCCCCATACAGTGCTGACCCCCCCCCCCATACAATGGATATTGTTCCTGCACAGTGTTATCCCCCATACAGTGCTGACCCCCCCCCCCCATACAATGGATATTGTTCCTGCACAGTGTTCTCCCCCATACAGTGCTGACCCCCCCCCCCCATACAATGGATATTGTTCCTGCACAGTGTTATCCCCCATACAGTGCTGGCCCTCCCCCCCCCATACAATGGATATTGTTCCTCCACAGTGTTATCCCCATACAGTGCTGACCCCCCCCCCCATACAATGGATATTGTTCCTGCACAGTGTTATCCCCATACAGTGCTGACCCCCACCCCCCCCATACAATGGATATTGTTCCTGCACAGTGTTATCCCCCATACAGTACTGACCCCCCCCCATACAATGGATATTGTTCCTGCACAGTGTTATCCCCCATACAGTGCTGGCCCTCCCCCCCCATACAATGGATATTGTTCCTGCACAGTGTTATCCCCCAGACAGTGCTGACCCCCCCCCCATACAATGGATATTGTTCCTGCACAGTGTTATCCCCCATACAGTGCTGACCCCCCCCCCATACAATGGATATTGTTCCTGCACAGTGTTATCCCCCATACAGTACTGACCCCCCCTCCACATGCAGTGGAAATTGTTCCTGCACAGTGTTATCCACATACAGTGCTGACCCCCCCCCCATACAATGGATATTGTTCCTGCACAGTGTTATCACCCAGACAGTACTGACCCCCCCCCATACAATGGATATTGTTCCTGCACAGTGTTATCCCCCATACAGTGCTAACCCCCCCCCCCATACAATGGATATTGTTCCTGCACAGTGTTATCCCCATACAGTGCTGACCCCCCCCCCCATACAATGGATATTGTTCCTGCAGTGTTATCCCCCAGACAGTGCTGACCCCCCCCCCCCCCCCATACAATGGATATTGTTCCTGCACAGTGTTATCCCCCATACAGTGCTGACCCCCCCCCCCCATACAATGGATATTGTTCCTGCACAGTTTTATCCCCCAGACAGTACTGACCCCCCCCATACAATGGATATTGTTCCTGCACAGTGTTATCCCCCATACAGTGCTGACCCCCCCCCATACAATGGATATTGTTCCTGCACAGTGTTATCCCCATACAGTGCTGACCCCCCCCCCCCCATACAGTGGATATTGTTCCTGCACAGTGTTATCCCCATACAGTGCTGACCCCCCCCCATACAATGGAAATGGATATTGTTCCTGCACAGTGTTATCCCCCATACAGTGCTGACCCCCCCCCCCCATACAATGGATATTGTTCCTGCACAGTGTTATCCCCCATACAGTGCTGACCCCCCCCCCATACAGTGGATATTGTTCCTGCACAGTGTTATCCCCATACAGTGCTGACCCCCCCCCCCCCATACAATGGATATTGTTCCTGCACAGTGTTATCCCCCAGTCAGTGCTGACCCCCCCCCCCCCATACAATGGATATTGTTCCTGCACAGTGTTATCCCCCATACAGTGCTGACCCCCCCCCCATACAATGGATATTGTCCCTGCACAGTGTTATCCCCCAGACAGTGCTGACCCCCCCCCCATACAATGGATATTGTTCCTGCACAGTGTTATCCCCCAGACAGTGCTGACCCCCCCCCATACAATGGATATTGTTCCTGCACAGTGTTATCCCCCATACAGTGCTGACCCCCCCCCCCATACAGTGGATATTGTTCCTGCACAGTGTTATCCCCCAGACAGTGCTGACCCCCCCATACAATATTGTTCCTGCACAGTGTTATCCCCCATACAGTGCTGACCCCCCCATACAATGGATATTGTTCCTGCACAGTGTTATCCCCATACAGTGCTGACCCCCCCCATACAATGGATATTGTTCCTGCACAGTGTTATCCCCCATACAGTGCTGACCCCCCCCCATACAATGGATATTGTTCCTGCACAGTGTTATCCCCATACAGTGCTGACCCCCCCCCCCATACAATGGATATTGTTCCTGCACAGTGTTATCCCCCATACAGTGCTGACCCCCCCCATACAATGGATATTGTTCCTGCACAGTGTTATCCCCATACAGTGCTGACCCCCCCCCATACAATGGATATTGCCCCTGCACAGTGTTATCCCCCATACAGTGCTGACCCCCCCCCCCCATACAATGGATATTGTTCCTGCACAGTGTTATCCCCCATACAGTGCTGACACCCCCCCCCATACAATGGATATTGTTCCTGCACAGTGTTATCCCCCAGACAGTGCTGACCCCCCCCCCCCCATACAGTGGAAATTGTTCCTGCACAGTGTTATCCCCATACAGTGCTGACCCCCCCCCCCCCCATACAGTGGAAATTGTTCCTGCACAGTGTTATCCCCCAGACAGTGCTGACCCCCCCCCCATACAATGGATATTGTTCCTGCAGTGTTATCCCCCAGACAGTGCTGACCCCCCCCCCATACAATGGATATTGTTCCTGCACAGTGTTATCCCCCATACAGTGCTGACCCCCCCCCCCCATACAATGGATATTGTTCCTGAACAGTGTTATCCCCCATACAGTGCTGACCCCCCCCCCCCATACAATGGATATTGTTCCTGAACAGTGTTATCCCCCATACAGTGCTGACCCCCCCCCCCCCATTCAATGGATATTGTTCCTGCACAGTGTTATCCCCCATACAGTGCTGACCCCCCCCCCCATCCAATGGATATTGTTCCTGCACAGTGTTATCCCCCATACAGTGCTGACCCCCCCCCCCCTCCAATGGATATTGTTCCTGCACAGTGTTATCCCCCAAACAGTGCTGACCCCCCCATACAATGGATATTGTTCCTGCACAGTGTTATCCCCCATACAGTGCTGACCCCCCCATACAATGGATATTGTTCCTGCACAGTGTTATCCCCCATACAGTGCTGCCCCCCCCATACAGTGGATATTGTTCCTGCACAGAGTTATCCCCCAAACAGTGCTGACCCCCCCCCCTCCCCATGCAGTTAAAATTCTTCCTGCACAGTGTTATCCCCCATACAGTGCTGACCCCCCCTCCACATGCAGTGGAAATTGTTCCTGCACAGTGTTATCCCCCAGACAGTGCTGACCCCCCCCCCCCCCATACAATGGATATTGTTCCTGCACAGTGTTATCCCCCAGACAGTACTGACCCCCCCATACAATGGATATTGTTCCTGCACAGTGTTATCCCCATACAGTGCTGACCCCCCCCCCCCCCCATGCAGTGGAAATTGTTCCTGCACAGTGTTATCCCCATACAGTGCTGACCTCCCCCCCCCCATACAATGGATATTGTTCCTGCACAGTGTTATCCCCCAGACAGTGCTGACCCTCCCATACAGTGGATATTGTTCCTGCACAGTGTTATCCCCATACAGTGCTGACCCCCCCCCATACAGTGGATATTGTTCCTGCACAGTGTTATCCCCCATACAGTGCTGACCCCCCCCATACAATGGATATTGTTCCTGCACAGTGTTATCCCCCAGACACTGCTGACCCCCCCCTCCATACAGTGGATATTGTTCCTGCACAGTGTTATCCCCCAGACAGTGCTGACCCCCCCCCCATTCAATGGATATTGTTCCTGCACAGTGTTATCCCCCAGACAGTGCTGACCCCCCACATACAATGGATATTGTATCTGCACAGTGTTATCCCCCAGACAGTGCGGACCCCCCCCCTCCCCATGCAGTTGAAATTCTTCCTGCACACTGTTATCCCCCAGACAGTACTGACCCCCCCCCATACAATGGATATTGTTCCTGCACAGTGTTATCCCCCATACAGTGCTGACCCCCCCCCCAATACAATGGATATTGTTCCTGCACAGTGTTATCCCCCATACAGTGCTGACCCCCCCCCCCCATACAATTGATATTGTTCCTGCACAGTGTTATCCCCCATACAGTGCTGACCCCCCCCCCCCCCATACAATGGATATTGTTTCTGCACACTGTTATCCCCCAGACAGTACTGACCCCCCCCCATACAATGGATATTGTTCCTGCACAGTGTTATCCCCCATACAGTGCTGACCCCCCCCCCAATACAATGGATATTGTTCCTGCACAGTGTTATCCCCCATACAGTGCTGACCCCCCCCCCATACAATTGATATTGTTCCTGCACAGTGTTATCCCCCATACAGTGCTGACCCCCCCCCCCATACAATAGATATTGTTCCTGCACAGTGTTATCCCCCATACAGTACTGACCCCCCCCTCCACATGCAGTGGAAATTGTTCCTGCACAGTGTTATCCCCCAGACAGTGCTGACCCCCCCCCCCATACAATGGATATTGTTCCTGCACAGTGATATCCCCATACAGTGCTGACCCCCCCCCCCCCATACAATGGATATTTTTCCTGCACAGTGTTATCCCCCATACAGTGCTGACCCCCCCTCCATACAGTGGATATTGTTCCTGCACAGTGTTATCCCCCATACAGTGCTGACCCCCCCCCCCCATACAATGGATATTGTTCCTGCACAGTGTAATCCCCCATACAGTGCTGACCCCCCCCCCCTCACAATGGATATTGTTCCTGCACAGTGTTATCCCCCATACAGTGCTGACCCCCCCCATACAATGGATATTGTTCCTGCACAGTGTTATCCCCCAGACAGTGCTGACCCCCCCCCCCCCATACAATGGATATTGTTCCTGCACAGTGTTATCCCCCATACAGTACTGACCCCCCCCTCCACATGCAGTGGAAATTGTTCCTGCACAGTGTTATCCCCCAGACAGTGCTGACCCCCCCCCATACAATGGATATTGTTCCTGCACAGTGTTATCCCCCATACAGTGCTGACCCCCCCCCCCATACAATGGATATTGTTCCTGCACAGTGTTATCCCCCATACAGTACTGACCCCCCCTCCACATGCAGTGGAAATTGTTCCTGCACAGTGTTATCCCCCAGACAGTGCTGACCCCCCCCCCCATACAATGGATATTGTTCCTGCACAGTGTTATCCCCCATACAGTGCTGACCCCCCCCCATACAATGGATATTGTTCCTGCACAGTGTTATTCCCCATACAGTGCTGACCCCCCCTATACAATGGATATTGTTCCTGCACAGTGTTATCCCCTATACAGTGCTGACCCCCCCCCCATACAATGGATATTGTTCCTGCACAGTGTTATCCCCCATACAGTGCTGACCCTCCCCCATACAATGGATATTGTTCCTGCACAGTGTTATCCCCCATACAGTGCTGACCCCCCCATACAATGGATATTGTTCCTGCACAGTGTTATCCCCATACAGTGCTGACCCCCCCCCATACAATGGATATTGTTCCTGCACAGTGTTATCCCCCATACAGTGCTGACCCCCCCCCCATACAATGGATATTGTTCCTGCACAGTGTTATCCCCATACAGTGCTGACCCCCCCCCATACAATGGATATTGTTCCTGCACAGTGTTATCCCCCATACAGTACTGACCCCCCCCCCCATACAATGGATATTGTTCCTGCACAGTGTTATCCCCCAGACAGTGCTGACCCCCCCCCCCCCCCCCCATACAATGGATATTGTTCCTGCACAGTGTTATCCCCATACAGTGCTGACCCCCCCCATACAATGGATATTGTTCCTGCACAGTGTTATCCCCCATACAGTGCTGACCCCCCCCATACAATGGATATTGTTCCTGCACAGTGTTATCCCCCAGACAGTGCTGACCCCCCCCCATACAATGGATATTGTTCCTGCACAGTGTTATCCCCCAGACAGTACTGACCCCCCCCCCCCCATACAATGGATATTGTTCCTGCACAGTGTTATCCCCCATACAGTGCTGACCCCCCCCCATACAATGGATATTGTTCCTGCACAGTGTTATCCCCCAGACACTGCTGACCCCCCCCCATACAATGGATATTGTTCCTGCAGTGTTATCCCCCATACAGTGCTGACCCCCCCCCCCCCCATACAATGGATATTGTTCCTGCACAGTGTTATCCCCCATACAGTGCTGACCCCCCCCCCCCATACAATGGATATTGTTCCTGCACAGTGTTATCCCCCATACAGTGCTGACCCCCCCCCCCATACAATGGATATTGTTCCTGCACAGTGTTATCCCCCATACAGTGCTGGCCCCCCCCCCCCCATACAATGGATATTGTTCCTGCACAGTGTTATCCCCCATACAGTGCTGACCCCCCCCCCCCCATACAATGGATATTGTTCCTGCACAGTGTTATCCCCCATACAGTGCTGGCCCTCCCCCCCCCCATACAATGGATATTGTTCCTGCACAGTGTTATCCCCATACAGTGCTGACCCCCCCCCCCCCATACAGTGGATATTGTTCCTGCACAGTGTTATCCCCCATACAGTACTGACCCCCCCTCCACATGCAGTGGAAATTGTTCCTGCACAGTGTTATCCCCCAGACAGTGCTGACCCCCCCCCCCATACAATGGATATTGTTCCTGCACAGTGTTATCCCCCAGACAGTACTGACCCCCCCCCCCATACAATGGATATTGTTCCTGCACAGTGTTATCCCCATACAGTGCTGACCCCCCCCCATACAATGGATATTGTTCCTGCACAGTGTTATCCCCATACAGTGCTGACCCCCCCCCCCCCCCATACAATGGATATTGTTCCTGCAGTGTTATCCCCCATACAGTGCTAACCCCCCCCATACAATAGATATTGTTCCTGCACAGTGTTATCCCCCATACAGTGCTGACCCCCCCCCCCCATACAATGGATATTGTTCCTGCACAGTGTTATCCCCCATACAGTGCTGACCCCCCCCCATACAATGGATATTGTTCCTGAACAGTGTTATCCCCCATACAGTGCTGACCCCCCCCCCCATACAATGGATATTGTTCCTGCACAGTGTTATCCCCCATACAGTGCTCACCCCCCCCATACAATAGATATTGTTCCTGCACACTGTTATCCCCCATACAGTGCTGACCCCCCCCCCCCCCCATACAGTGGATATTGTTCCTGCACAGTGTTATCCCCCATACAGTGCTGACCCCCCCCCCCCCATACAGTGGATATTGTTCCTGCACAGTGTTATCCCCCATACAGTGCTGACCCCCCCCCCCATACAGTGGATATTGTTCCTGCACAGTGTTATCCCCAATACAGTGCTGACCCCCCCCCCCATACAATGGATATTGTTCCTGCACAGTGTTATCCCCCATACAGTGCTGACCCCCCCCATACAATGGATATTGTTCCTGCACAGTGTTATCCCCCATACAGTGCTGACCCCCCCCCCCCCATACAATGGATATTGTTCCTGCACAGTGTTATCCCCCATACAGTGCTGACCCCCCCCCCCCCCCCCCATACAATGGATATTGTTCCTGCACAGTGTTATCCCCCATACAGTGCTGACCCCCCCCCATACAATGGATATTGTTCCTGCACAGTGTTATCCCCATACAGTGCTGACCCCCCCCCTCATACAATGGATATTGTTCCTGCAGTGTTATCCCCCATACAGTGCTGACCCCCCCCCCCATACAATAGATATTGTTCCTGCACAGTGTTATCCCCCATACAGTGCTGACCCCCCCCCCCATACAATGGATATTGTTCCTGCACAGTGTTATCCCCATACAGTGCTGACCCCCCCCCCCCCCATACAATGGATATTGTTCCTGCACAGTGTTATCCCCATACAGTGCTGACCCCCCCCCTCATACAATGGATATTGTTCCTGCACAGTGTTATCCCCCATACAGTGCTGACCCCCCCATACAATGGATATTGTTCCTGAACAGTGTTATCCCCCATACAGTGCTGACCCCCCCCCATACAATGGATATTGTTCCTGCACAGTGTTATCCCCCATACAGTGCTGACCCCCCCCCCATACAATGGATATTGTTCATGCACAGTGTTATCCCCCATACAGTGCTCACCCCCCCCATACAATGGATATTGTTCCTGCACACTGTTATCCCCCATACAGTGCTGACCCCCCCCCCCATACAATGGATATTGTTCCTGCACAGTGTTATCCCCCATACAGTGCTGACCCCCCCCCCATACAATGGATATTGTTCCTGCACAGTGTTATCCCCCATACATTGCTGACCCCCCCCCATACAATGGATATTGTTCCTGCACAGTGTTATCCCCCATACAGTGCTGACCCCCCCCCCCCATACAGTGGATATTGTTCCTGCACAGTGTTATCCCCCAGACAGTGCTGACCCCCCCCATACAATGGATATTGTTCCTGCACAGTGTTATCCCCCATACAGTGCTGACCCCCCCCCATACAGTGGATATTGTTCCTGCACAGTGTTATCCCCATACAGTGCTGACCCCCCCATACAGTGGATATTGTTCCTGCACAGTGTTATCCCCCATACAGTGCTGACCCCCCCCCCCCATACAATGGATATTGTTCCTGCACAGTGTTATCCCCCATACAGTGCTGACCCCCCCCCATACAATGGATATTGTTCCTGCACAGTGTTATCCCCCATACAGTGCTGACCCCCCCCCCATACAATGGATATTGTTCCTGCACAGTGTTATCCCCATACAGTGCTGACCCCCTTCCCATACAATGGATATTGTTCCTGCACAGTGTTATCCCCCATACAGTGCTGACCCCCCCCATACAATGGATATTGTTCCTGCACAGTGTTATCCCCCATACAGTGCTGACCCCCCCCCCATACAATGGATATTGTTCCTGCACAGTGTTATCCCCCATACAGTGCTGACCCCCCCCCCATACAATGGATATTGTTCCTGCACAGTGTTATCCCCCATACAGTGCTGACCCCCCCCCCCATACAATGGATATTGTTCCTGCACAGTGTTATCCCCCATACAGTGCTGACCCCCTTCCCATACAATGGATATTGTTCCTGCACAGTGTTATCCCCCATACAGTGCTGACCCCCCCCCATACAATGGATATTGTTCCTGCACAGTGTTATCCCCCATACAGTGCTGGCCCTCCCCCCCATACAATGGATATTGTTCCTGCACAGTGTTATCCCCCATACAGTGCTGACCCCCCCCCCATACAATGGATATTGTTCCTGCACAGTGTTATCCCCCATACAGTGCTGACCCCCCCCCATACAATGGATATTGTTCCTGCACAGTGTTATCCCCCATACAGTGCTGGCCCTCCCCCCCCATACAATGGATATTGTTCCTGCACAGTGTTATCCCCCAGACAGTGCTGACCCCCCCCCCCCATACAATGGATATTGTTCCTGCACAGTGTTATCCCCCATACAGTGCTGACCCCCCCCCATACAATGGATATTGTTCCTGCACAGTGTTATCCCCCATACAGTGCTGACCCCCCCCCCCCATACAATGGATATTGTTCCTGCACAGTGTTGTCCCCCATACAGTGCTGACCCCCCCCCCCCATACAATGGATATTGTTCCTGCACAGTGTTATCCCCCAGACAGTGCTGACCCCCCCCCCCATACAATGGATATTGTTCCTGCACAGTGTTATCCCCCAGACAGTGCTGACCCCCCCCCCCATACAATGGATATTGTTCCTGCACAGTGTTATCCCCCATACAGTGCTGACCCCCCCCCCCCCCCATACAATGGATATTGTTCCTGCACAGTGTTATCCCCCAGACAGTGCTGACCCCCCCCCCCATACAATGGATATTGTTCCTGCACAGTGTTATCCCCCAGACAGTGCTGACCCCCCCATACAATGGATATTGTTCCTGCACAGTGTTATCCCCCATACAGTGCTGACCCCCCCCCCCCCCCCATACAATGGATATTGTTCCTGCACAGTGTTATCCCCCAGACAGTGCTGACCCCCCCTCCCCATACAATGGATATTGTTCCTGCACAGTGTTATCCCCCAGACAGTGCTGACCCCCCCCCCCCATACAATGGATATTGTTCCTGCACAGTGTTATCCCCCATACAGTGCTGACCCCCCCCCCCCCCATACAATGGATATTGTTCCTGCACAGTGTTATCCCCCAGACAGTGCTGACCCCCCCCCATACAATGGATATTGTTCCTGCACAGTGTTATCCCCCAGACAGTGCTGACCCCCCCCTATACAATGGATATTGTTCCTGCACAGTGTTATCCCCCATACAGTGCTGACCCCCCCCCCTATACAATGGATATTGTTCCTGCACAGTGTTATCCCCCAGACAGTGCTGACCCCCCCCATACAATGGATATTGTTCCTGCACAGTGTTATCCCCCATACAGTGCTGACCCCCCCCCATACAATGGATATTGTTCCTGCACAGTGTTATCCCCCAGACAGTGCTGACCCCCCCCCCCATACAATGGATATTGTTCCTGCACAGTGTTATCCCCCAGACAGTGCTGACCCCCCCCCCCCCCCCCATACAATGGATATTGTTCCTGCACAGTGTTATCCCCCAGACAGTGCTGACCCCCCCCCATACAATGGATATTGTTCCTGCACAGTGTTATCCCCCAGACAGTGCTGACCCCCCCCCCCCATACAATGGATATTGTTCCTGCACAGTGTTATCCCCATACAGTGCTGACCCCCCCCCCATACAATGGATATTGTTCCTGCAGTGTTATCCCCCAGACAGTGCTGACCCCCCCCCCCCATACAATGGATATTGTTCCTGCACAGTGTTATCCCCCAGACAGTGCTGACCCCCCCCCCATGCAGTGGAAATTCTTCCTGCACAGTGTTTTCCCCCATGAATGGAAGGACTCCGACACTGACACACTAAGTGTGATTGAGATGTGCGGAGAGTGCACTACCCCTACAATTGGAGGGACACCGACACTGACAGGCAGATTGTGATTGGGATCTGCAAAGTGTGAGCCACCCATACAGCTGGAGGTACTCCGACACTGACACACTGAGTTTGATTGGGGTCTGTGGAGTGTGAGCCACCCGTACAGCTGGAGGGACTCCGACACTGACACACTGAGTTTGATTGGGATCTGCGGAGTGTGAGCCACCCGTACAGCTGGAGGGACTCCGACACTGACACACTGAGTTTGATTGGGGTCTGTGGAGTGTGAGCCACCCGTACAGCTGGAGGGACTCCGACACTGACACACTGAGTTTGATTGGGGTCTGTGGAGTGTGAGCCACCCGTACAGCTGGAGGGACTCCGACACTGACACACTGAGTTTGATTGGGGTCTGTGGAGTGTGAGCCACCCGTACAGCTGGAGGGACTCCGACACTGACACACTGAGTTTGATTGGGATCTGCGGAGTGTGAGCCACCCGTACAGCTGGAGGGACTCCGACACTGACACACTGAGTTTGATTGGGGTCTGTGGAGTGTGAGCCACCCGTACAGCTGGAGGGACTCCGACACTGACACACTGAGTTTGATTGGGGTCTGTGGAGTGTGAGCCACCCGTACAGCTGGAGGGACTCCGACACTGACACACTGAGTTTGATTAGGGTCTGTGGAGTGTGAGCCACCCGTACAGCTGGAGGGACTCCGACACTGACACACTGAGTTTGATTGGGATCTGCGGAGTGTGAGCCACCCGTACAGCTGGAGGGACTCTGACACACTGAGTGTGGGGGCCACTTCTACTGCGTTCTGAAATGTAGTAATTGAAGAGTTGATTGACCCTATTTAATTTGGGATTGATATTTCTAGGAGGACATTGCAGACTTACTATAGGCCATTCAGCTGGGCAGACACCACAGGCTGTGGCAGGACTCTGCTGCAGGAGGAGATGCTGACTCTTCTCTATGCTCCAGCACACCCATGTCTGCAGTGCTGCACTCTGCCACTAGGTGGCACAGCCGCCCTGCGCCACACGTTTCTGCTCGGATATCTGGATTGTGCAGACATTTGCCTCTCAGATTATGTCTAGGCTTTTGCTGTTTCAGGGGCTGCTTCCTGACCTCATCTCTGGTTGGCACCCTGGCCCTCAGCCTCACCATCCCGCTCTCCATTATTGCAGACATCTGCATGCAGAAGGTAACGGCCATTATTTTTACTGAGGGTGCAGTTCTATAAATGTCTGTTTCTGTTCTGTGTGGTTTTTACCGCCTTCAGCGCTCGCTCCATTTGCTTTATTTTCTAGCTATCGCATTTTATTCTCACCAAGCCAATAGATTGTCAAATAGTAGAGTGAAAGGTGTCTTTAGGTGGAGGAATCTGGTTCGGTGAATGACTCTGACCTATAGACACATCACTCATCAGCTTCATCCTATCAGTATCTGACCTATAGACACATCACTCATCAGCTTCATCCTATCAGTATCTGACCTATAGACATCACTCATCAGCTTCATCCTATCAGTATCTGACCTATAGACATCACACATCAGCTTCATCCTATCAGTATCTCACCTATAGACACATCACTCATCAGCTTCATCCTATCAGTATCTGACCTATAGACACATCACTTATCAGCTTCATCCTATCAGTATCTGACCTATAGACACATCACTTATCAGCTTCATCCTATCAGTATCTGACCTATAGACACATCACTCATCAGCTTCATCCTATCAGTATCTGACCTATAGACATATATCACTCATCAGCTTCATCCTATCAGTATCTGATCTATAGACACATCACTTATCAGCTTCATCCTATCAGTATCTGACCTATAGACACATCACTTATCAGCCTCATCCTATCAGTATCGGACCTATAGACATATCACTTATCAGCTTCATCCTATCAGTATCTGACCTATAGACACATCACTCATCAGCTTCATCCTATCAGTATCTGATCTATAGACACATCACTTATCAGCTTCATCCTATCAGTATCTGACCTATAGACATATCACTTATCAGCTTCATCCTATCAGTATCTGACCTATAGACACATCACTCAGCTTCATCCTATCAGTATCTGATCTATAGACACATCACTTATCAGCTTCATCCTATCAGTATCTGACCTATAGACACATCACTCATCAGCTTCATCCTATCAGTATCTGACCTATAGACACATCACTCATCAGCTTCATCCTATCAGTATCTGACCTATAGACATATCACTTATCAGCTTCATCCTATCAGTATCTGATCTATAGACACATCACTTATCAGCTTCATCCTATCAGTATCTGACCTATAGACACATCACTTATCAGCCTCATCCTATCAGTATCGGACCTATAGACATATCACTTATCAGCTTCATCCTATCAGTATCGGACCTATAGACATATCACTTATCAGCTTCATCCTATCAGTATCTGACCTATAGACACATCACTTATCAGCTTCATCCTATCAGTATCTGACCTATAGACATATCACTTATCAGCTTCATCCTATCAGTATCTGACCTATAGACATATCACTTATCAGCTTCATCCTATCAGTATCTGATCTATAGACACATCACTTATCAGCTTCATCCTATCAGTATCTGACCTATAGACACATCACTTATCAGCCTCATCCTATCAGTATCGGACCTATAGACATATCACTTATCAGCTTCATCCTATCAGTATCTGACCTATAGACATATCACTTATCAGCTTCATCCTATCAGTATCTGACCTATAGACACATCACTCATCAGCTTCATCATATCAGTATCTGACCTATAGACACATCACTCATCAGCTTCATCCTATCAGTATCTGACCTATAGACATATCACTCATCAGCTTCATCCTACCAGTATCTGACCTATAGACACATCACTTATCAGCTTCATCCTATCAGTATCTGACCTATAGACACATCACTTATCAGCTTCATCCTATCAGTATCTGACCTATAGACACATCACCTATCAGCTTCATCCTATCAGTATCTGACCTATAGACACATCACTCATCAGCTTCATCCTATCAGTATCTGACCTATAGACACATCACTCATCAGCTTCATCCTATCAGTATCTGACCTATAGACACATCACTCATCAGCTTCATCCTATCAGTATTTGACCTATAGACACATCACTCATCAGCTTCATCCTACCAGTATCTGACCTATAGACACATCACTCATCAGCTTCATCCTATCAGTATCTGACCTATAGACACATCACTCATCAGCTTCATCCTATCAGTATCTGACCTATAGACACATCACTCATCAGCTTCATCCTATCAGTATCTGACCTATAGACACATCACTCATCAGCTTCATCCTATCAGTATTTGACCTATAGACACATCACTCATCAGCTTCATCCTACCAGTATCTGACCTATAGACACATCACTCATCAGCTTCATCCTATCAGTATCTGACCTATAGACATATCACTTATCAGCTTCATCCTATCAGTATCTGACCTATAGACACATCACTTATCAGCTTCATCCTATCAGTATCTGACCTATAGACACATCACTTATCAGCTTCATCCTATCAGTATCTGACCTATAGACACATCACTCATCAGCTTCATCCTATCAGTATCTGACCTATAGACACATCACTCATCAGCTTCATCCTATCAGTATCTGACCTATAGACACATCACTCATCAGCTTCATCCTATCAGTATCTGACCTATAGACACATCACTCATCAGCTTCATCCTATCAGTATCTGACCTATAGACACATCACTCATCAGCTTCATCCTATCAGTATCTGACCTATAGACACATCACTTATCACCTTCATCCTATCAGTATCTGACCTATAGACACATCACTCATCAGCTTCATCCTATCAGTGTCTGACCTATAGACACATCACTTATCAGCTTCATCCTATCAGTATCTGACCTATAGACACATCACTCATCAGCTTCATCCTATCAGTATCTGACCTATAGACACATCACTCATCAGCTTTATCCTATCAGTATCTGACCTATAGACACATCACTTATCACCTTCATCCTATCAGTATCTGACCTATAGACACATCACTCATCAGCTTCATCCTATCAGTGTCTGACCTATAGACACATCACTTATCAGCTTCATCCTATCAGTATCTGACCTATAGACACATCACTCATCAGCTTCATCCTATCAGTATCTGACCTATAGACACATCACCTATCAGCTTCATCCTATCAGTATCTGACCTATAGACATATCACTTATCAGCTTCATCCTATCAGTATCTGACCTATAGACACATCACTCATCAGCTTCATCCTATCAGTATCTGACCTATAGACACATCACTCATCAGCTTCATCCTATCAGTGTCTCACCTATAGACACATTAAAGTACACCCTTTGGTATAGTAATTGACGAACATCGGCCGGGACGATTCGCAAGCGCGCATTTGCGATCAAATGTTCGCGAACCGCGCGTTCGCGGTGGCCCCATTTACTTTAATGGCAGGTGAACCTGAAAAACCTTCAGGTCATATTTGCAGCCAGCAAACACTTACTAGAAGTGCACAAATAGTCCCACAACATGGACAGTGACATACCAGAGGGGGATCAATGGCAAAATTCCCACAAAAATATGTATTTTAATCAGGGGCCATTTTTATGCGTCTTAAAGGGAAACTCTCAAAAATGTGCCCTGCTGGAGCCTAGAAGAATTGTATTTCCTATCAGTTTGATGTATACAAATGTGCAGCGCTCTACGTTTTTGAATCCTGCAGAGTCCATTAAAAAAATTCATACGTTAACGTACGGCATCAGCCTGAGGCTTCTGGTAACGCAGACATTTTTGGTATGTATTAAATGGATTACAAAAATAGGATGTGAACCCAGTGTCAGAATAAGCCCCAGTACACAGCGGAGCAGCGTGGCGGAGAGGGGAGGCCGGCATGTACTGACCGAGCGCTGCCTGGTCCTGGTGGTCAGGGGTGAGGACTGTGTTTCCCAAGGATCATTTATAGAGGGCACAGTATAATACACTAGGATCTATATAATGTGAAGAGATTAGCCCTACCCCCGAATAATAATACAATTAGGGGGTCATTTATTATATATTATATTAGGCTTATTTCTGACACAGATTGGTCAAAAAAGTTAGTTAGCACCCCAATCTGCATATTTTTCCCGCTCATGCCAGGTTTAAAAAAGGATGGCGTGGGCAGGGAAAGGGATACAGTTATGGCCATCCAGAACTTGGATACCACCGCCATACAGTGACCGGATAACACCTCTGCACAGTGACCGGATAACACCTCTGCACAGTGACCGGATAACACCTCTGCACAGTGACCGGATAACACCGCCGCACAGTGACCGGATAACACCTCCGCACAGTGACCGGATAACACCGCCGCACAGTGACCGGATAACCTCTGCACAGTGACCGGATAACCTCTGCACAGTGACCGGATAACACCTCTGCACAGTGACCGGATAACACCGCCGTACAGTGACCGGATAACACCTCTGCACAGTGACCGGATAACACCTGCACAGTGACCAGATAACACTGCCATACCATGACCAGATAACACCTCTGCACAGTGACCGGATAACACCTGCACAGTGACCAGATAACACCGCATACCATGACCAGATAACACCTCTGCACAGTGACCGGATAACACCGCCGTACAGTGACCGGATAACACCTCTGCACAGTGACCGGATAACACTTGCACAGTGACCAGATAACACCGCCATACCATGACCAGATAACACCTCTGCACAGTGACCGGATAACACTTGCACAGTGACCAGATAACACCGCCATACCATGACCAGATAACACCTCTGCACAGTGACCGGATAACACCTGCACAGTGACCAGATAACACCGCCATACCATGACCAGATAACACCTCTGCACAGTGACCGGATAACACCGCCATACCATGACCGGATAACACCTCTGCACAGTGACCGGATAACACCTCTGCACAGTGACCGGATAACACCTCTGCACAGTGACCGGATAACACCTCTGCACAGTGACCGGATAACACCTCTGCACAGTGACCGGATAACACCGCCGTACAGTGACCGGATAAGAGGGCACAGTACAGGGAATGACTCCAGGGGCACTGCACAGGGTCTGGTAAGAGGGCACAATGCAGGGTATAAGGGGGCACAGTATGGGGTGGGTGGCACAGTCACATGACCCTGTGATATTAGAAGGTCTTTATGGTGAATGTGGTTCATACGCCACCATAATGAGAGGCAGAGGAGTGAGACAGGGGTGTGATTATGTGGCTAGAGATCAAAAATGTAACTGTCGGCCAGTACAGGCCCCAAAAATTAGGCATTTACCTGACATAATAGGCCTTTTATGCCACTGTATATATATATAAGGCAGGGACCATTCTTTTTTCTGGGTGGTGGCGGATATTTGTGGGCTGTCATGAGGAAATTCAATTACACGTGGTCATCACAGGTGTTGAATTCCTCCGAGATCCATGCCTCAATCATTTTTAAAAATGTGAGGTAGTCCACACTGTCGTGAGCTAGGCGAGTACGCTGATCGGTCACGATCCCCCCTGCTGCGCTGAACGTCGTTTCCGACAGGACACTCGATGAGGGGCAAGCCAAGAGTTCTATGGCAAATTCTGCCAGCTCTGGCCACAGGTCAAGCCTGCACACCCAGTAGTCCAGGGGTTCCTCGCTTCTCAGAGCGTCCACATCGGCTGTTAACCCGATGTAGTCGGACACCTGTCGGTCTAGGCGTTCCCTGAGGCTAGATCCAGATGGCGGCTGTCGATGGGTTGGCTGCAAGAATGATCTCATATCCAAAGTGAACAACACATCTTCAAACCGCACTCTTCTTACAGGTGGGGTAGGATTGGTACCCGCACCTGTTTCGCTGTGGGTGGAAATTCTCTGCGAGTGCCCGCAACAGCAGAATGCAGCATCTCTTGCAGCAAGGCCTGGAAATGCTGCATTCTGACAGCCCTCTGTGATGCTGGTAACATGTCCGCCATTTCGTGTTTGGACCGGGGGTCTAAGTACGTTGCCACCCAGTACTGGTCCTTGCCCTTAATGCTTTTTATACGGGGGTCCCTCTTCAAACACTGGAGCATGAAGGCCCCATTTGCACTAAATTGGAAGCGGTGGAGCGGCCTGGCTCCTGCTCATCGCCCAGGATAATGTCGTCCTCTGTCTCTTCCCCCCATCCACGGAAAACACCAGGGATCCCCGAAAAGTTTGAAACATGCTCTTCTTGCTCCTCCTCCGCCCCGGCATTATCCTCCTCTGACTCCTCTTCAGACTCCTGCTGACTTGTCTCAGATGGAGCAGCCCCTCCTGGGAATTCATTCATTCTTCCTGCTCCTGCTCCTTGACGGCTTGATCAATGACACGACGCAATGCACGCTCCAGAAAGAAGGCGTAAGGTACGATGTCACTGATGGCGCCCTGGCTGCAACTGACCAGTTTGGTGATCTCATCAAATGGCCAAAGAAGTCTGCATGCGTCGCGCATGAGCAGCCACTGGCGCGGTGAAAAGAAACCAAGCTCCCAGAACCTGTCCTGCCGCAGAGTTCGTACAGGTAGTCGTTAACGGCACCTTTCTGCTGGAGCAGCCTATCAAGCATATACAAGGTGGAGTTCCAGCGCGTCGGGCACTCACAAATCAGACGTCTGACGGGCAAGTGGTGTCGGGCAAGGCGAGCCATGGCCATGTAAGATCTTCTAAAATGGCCAGAGATTTTCCTGGCCTGCCGCAAGACGTCCTGGACCCCGGGGTATTTGGCAATGAATCGCTGCATGATTACGTTCAGGACGTGTGCCATGCACGGCACGTGTGTCATTTTGCCCTGTTTCAATGCAGGGTTAGCCACTGATTGACCTGTGACCGCAGAGCTGAAAGCAGTGCAGGACCGGTGTGGCTCTTGGCTTCCAGGCACAACAGCCGCAGCACAGCATGGCAACGTCTCACCTGGCACGTCGAATAGGTTCTGGGGGGAGCAGCGGAAGAGGCGGTAGCAGTGGAAGAGGAGGAGTCAGCCATGGAGGATGGAGTAGGAGGAGGAGAAGAAGAAGAGGCAGGCCTGCATGCAATCCGTGGCGGTAACACCAAATCCACACGGGTGCCACGGGTTACATGCTTGACGGCCGTCAGAATGTTCACCCAGTGGGCAGTAAAAGTTATGTACCTTCCCTGCCTGTGTTTGCTAGACCACGTGTCTGTGGTCAGATGTATCTTAGCACCGACACTGTGTGCCAGAGATATATTCACTTGCCGCTGAACGTGGCCATATAGCTCTGGGATGCCCTTCTGGGAGAAATATTTCCTTCCGGGGACCTTCCATTGCGGTGTGCCAATGGCCACAAAATTTCTAAACAGTGGAGCAGGCAGTGTTCAGCTAAGGAAACACAAAACGGCGCACCAAGGGTAATAACGTACGTGCAGATTAAAAATGTCTCAAATGAGGAGGCTCACCTCGTGTGGTTGAGCTATACGTAGGCACAACTCTAGTGAATGCTCATCAGGGGTTATTTGAATCCCCCTCTCTTAGACGGATGGTGGGCAGCCAGGGATGCAGGTGCTTCAAATAAGGGATGCCTGGGGTCGATCAGCAGAGAAATAATATATATCCCACGCCGCAATAAACCATCCGGTAGTTTGAATCAATGAGCTAGGTATAAAAGGAATGTTGTGGAAGCTGGTCATATGAGGAGGAGGGGAATATGCAATGGAGTGGAAACTGTTGGATGTAAGTAAAGTGAATAGCTATGCTGATATCGGAAGGGGTTGGGGGAAGAGGTCACGACAAAGAGGCGAACGAACGGATGTAGGGGTAATCCGCACCGGAGGCCAAGTGAAAAAATGAGAGGTGGGTCACAAATTGATTTCAAAAGCTTTGTTGAGGCCGTACGGATTCAGACAGTTCAATTTATATATCCTGAACATTTCTCGACTTCTTAGTGTCTGGATGATGCTGTAGCCGTTCGTCTTGGCTTGTTCGATTGGGGTTATGGAAAAACCAGTGAAGGATCCCTGATGGTGGGTTGTGGCGTATCTGGAAATACTGTGTTGCAGGAATTTCTTTTTAACGTTGGATCTATGCTTATTTAGTCTCTTGCGAAGGGTTTGGATGGTGCGTCCAATATATTGCAGGCCGCAGGGGCAGGTGATCAGATAAATGACGTTTGTGAAGCTACAGTCAATTTGGTCCTTCAATGGAAATGACTCGCCATTGGGGCCTTGGATGGAAGAGGTGACTTTAAGGGACCTGCAGCAAAGACATTTCTTTTGCTTGCATCTGTAGCTCCCAGGTGTCCTGGATTTGGCCGATGTGTTGTCCTGTTCTATTCTGCCGTGAGCTTGCTTTGTGTGCCGGAAAGAGTGATTCCCCAATCAGTAGAGTTCAGGTGTTTTATGAACTGGATTATTGATGTTGGATCTCCATCCCATATGAAAATCAGATCATCAATGTATCGCTGGTAGAGTATGATGTTGTTTGTCCAGTAGCTGGATTTCTAGATAAAAATGTCCTCAAAGACCCCCATAAAAAGATTAGCAAAACTGGGCGCAAAACACGTGCCCATAGCGGTAACCTTGGTCTGAAGATACATGGTGTCTTGGAATAGGAAAACATTGTGGGTCAGGATGAAGTGGATGCTTTCAAAATGAAAGTTTTTTAGTCCTGTGGCACTAGGTTGTCCTTGTCTAGGAAATATTTTGTGCATTTGATGCCTAGATCCTGTTGGATATTTGAATATAAGGCCATCACATCCAAGGTTACCCAGTGGTAAGTGCCCTTCCAATTCATAACTTGTATTAGCTGTATCAGAGAGGTTGAATCTTTGAGATATGATGGTAATTGAAGAACGTACTTCTGTAAAAAAAAAAAAAGTCAACGTAGTGGGGAAAATTGCACATGAGTGAGGAGATGCCTGAAATAATGGGCCGGCCCGGAGGATTAGTGGCGTTCTTGTGGATTTTCAGAAGGTGATAGAAAGTGGCAATGGCTGGATTCGTGATATGAATGTATTTGATTCCTTCTTGCTGAGGATATAGGACGCAGAGTTAATAAGGGTTTCGAAAGCCCGTTGGTGGTCTGTCATAGGATTTTTTTTCCAGCAGTCGGTAGTATTCGGAGTTTGACAATATGCGTAATGCTTCCTGCATGTAATCGTTTCTATCCTGAAGTACAATACACCCTCCTTTATCCGCATTGCGAATCACCAGGTCAGAATTTTCTTAGAGGTGTTTGATAGCCATTTTTTCTTTTGCATTGAGATTGTGGTTACTGATGGGTTTCTGGTGAATGGTCCTGAAGTCTTCCATGACGAGATCATAGAAGGTTTCTATAAAGTGGCCCCTGTGGTGTAGGGGATAGAAATTTGAACGCAGTCTCAATTCGGTGTTGATGTATTGTGAGACATGGGAGAATTCTGTGTCTTTGGGAGGCATCTCTGTCTCTTTCTTATTGTTTGCTGTTAGGTAAAAATGTCTTTTAAGGGTTAGCTTCCTGATGAAATTATGTAAATCAAGAAAAAGGTCGAACCCTTTGACCTTAGACGTAGGGCAGAAGAAAAGGCCCTTCGATAATATGGTAAATTCTCCCCGACTCAGTGTTTTGAGAGGTTGAAATTTTTTATTTCATTTGTTTGCACGTCCTGTGTCTTTATGTCTTTTGGTTTTTGGTTTTGCCCCCCTATATCCCCTTTGGCATTTTTTATTTTTGTGAGTCGGGTTCCTAATGGGTGAAATTAATTGGTTATTGTAACTGTATTGGGGCTTTTTATTAATATTGGATATGCTGACACTGGTGTTAGAATGGGGGAAAGGGATAAAAAAGATGGACCACTGGTTGTATGCATTGTGACATTGGATTTATCGGTTGCTCCTAGATGACGAAACAAGGGCACAAAGATGGGTAGGGGATGGGAGAGATGTGGCTGGAGAACTCGTCAGCAACTGGGTGGGTGAGCCAGCATGGATCGTAATGAGCGAATCGAGTTCTAGGTCGACTGGTATGGAAGGGGATTGAGGTGTGGCCTGTGGCCTAGATTCAGATGGATGATAGGCTGGTGGTGTGAACGATGTCGGTGGTAAGTTTAGGGGAGCGCAACTGGAAAGGACCTCTTGGCCGAAGAGATCCAATGTTTTGTTGGTGAATGAATTGGGGGGAGGGTCACAGCCCTGGGTCGGTGTGTTGGGTGCAGGAATAGCAAGTGCGGGCATAATGGTGGTGAGTGGGGTTTTGGCCATAGGAGTGAAGGATAAGGTCTTGGGGGTGGGAGGCCTGGAGTGCACGTTGGAGGTATGGGAAACAGTGGATCGTGGTGAGAGCTTGTGCTTGTTGGCTGAGATTTTGTGTCCCGAGGTTACGTGGGCCCCGTCTGCTGCTATGTGTGAACGTGACCCTATGTTGGGGTCTAAAGGGGCCGGATGCTGGGGGAATTTTACTGGTTGCCATGTCCATGGAGTTGGTAGATGTGACATCTGAGGTTTTGTCGTATTTAGAGGGATCATTGGAAGGAAGTTCTGTGGCAGCCTGGTCTTTGAGCCAAAATGTAATATTGTCAGTCATGAAATCTGTCCTGTCTCTTGATAATTTCCCTGCTTTTTTGTTTAAAATGTATTTTTCGTGTGCAATGGCCCGAGTGTTAATTAACCGCTCATATTTAATAAATATGTTTTGGGACCTGTGTTTTAAAACATGGTTATGACATTCTGTTATTTTAGACCCTAGGTCTGAGGCTATAGCCTTTCTCTTGGCCATAAGTCTCGTCATGAGGCCTTTTGCACAAGTCAAAAGGTAGTTGTCCCAATCTTTGCAGAAGGCATAGTCATCCTCAAAGGAATGTTTGAAACGTAAACGTTCCAAAAAAATAGAGTTCAAAAAATAGTGCTGTGTCCGTCCTCCCACTGATGTGAGCGTCTATCGAGGGTTGAGCTAGTATAAGTTGTGTGATGAAACGATTGTGGAGATAATACATGGTGTAGAAAGCACGCTGATCCCTATTTGCTGCCGTCAAAGCCCTGGTCGAACCGGCGGGGTAGATTAAACAGTGGAGCAGGCAGTGTTCAGCTAAGGAAACACAAAACGGCGCACCATAGGGTAATAACGTACGTGCAGATTAAAAATGTCTCAAATGAGGAGGCTCACCTCGTGTGGTTGAGCGATACGTAGGCACAACTCTAGTGAATGCTCATCAGGGGTTATTTGAATCCCCCTCTCTTAGACGGATGGTGGGGTCAAATAAGGGATGCCTGGGGTCGATCAGCAGAGAAATAATATATATCCCACGGCGCAAGAAACCATCAAATTCAGAGGTTTTCTTCTTGGTTTTGGAGGCCAGGATTTGCAGGATAAAATCAGTCTTTATGCAGACGATGTTCTTATATATTTAAGGGATGGATGTTCAGCCCTGCCCCATGTTCTGAAGATAATAAACTAATTAGGTTTTTTCTCTGGATATGAAGTGAACTGGCAGAAATCTGCCTTATTACCGCTAAATAGGGTCCCCCAGTCACAGTGTCTAATGTTAACTGACTCAATATCTGGGGGTTCGGATTGGTCCCCTGGGGAGAGATTATACTAAATTGAATATCATTCCACTAATAGACAAAATAAAAAATAAAGTACGTGTCTGGCAAAAGTTGACGATGGGTTAGGCAGATAGGATTGCCTTAATTCTCCTACAAATGTTCTACCAACTGGCTCCTTGCCCGGTGTGGATTGAAGATGCGCATTTTAAAGTTCTGGAGAAATTGCTTAATGAACTAATCTGGGGCAGAAAAAGAGCTCGTATTAAACAGAACTATCTATGGTTAGCAGAGGAGAGCGGGGGTTCATCCCTCCCCGATTTGGGGGCTACTACCTGATTTCTCAAATACAATGGTATCTTTCTGCTCCCCCAACTCATCAGAGACTATAAAGGATCGCAGCGGGATATACACTGCTCAAAAAAATAAAGGGAACACTTAAACAACACAATGTAACTCCAAGTCAATCGCACTTCTGTGAAATCAAACTGTCCACTTAGGAAGCAACACTGAGTGACAATCCATTTCACATGCTGTTGTGCAAATGGGATAGACAACAGGTGGAAATTATAAGCAATTAGCAAGACACCCCCAATAAAGAAGTGGTTCTGCAGGTGGTGACCACAGACCACTTCTCAGTTCCTATGCTTCCTGGCTGATGTTTTGGTCACTTTTGAATGCTGGCGGTGCTTTCACTCTAGTGGTAACATGAGACGGAGTCTACAACCCACACAAGTGGCTCAGGTAGTGCAGCTTATCCAGGATGGCACATCAATGCGAGCTGTGGCAAGAAGGTTTGCTGTGTCTGTCAGCGTAGTGTCCAGAGCATGGAGGCGCTACCAGGAGACAGGCCAGTACATCAGGAGACGTGGAGGAGGCCGTAGGAGGGCAACAACCCAGCAGCAGGACTACTACCTCCGCCTTTGTGCAAGGAGGAACAGGAGGAGCACTGCCAGAGCCCTGCAAAATGACCTCCAGCAGGCCACAAATGTGCATGTGTCTGCTCAAACGGTCAGAAACAGACTCCATGAGAGTGATATGAGGGCCCGACGTCCACAGGTGGGGGTTGTGCTTACAGCCCAACACCGTGCAGGACATTTGGCATTTGCCAGAGAACACCAAGATTGGCAAATTCGCCACTGGCGCCCTGTGCTCTTCACAGATGAAAGCAGGTTCACACTGAGCACATGTGACAGACGTGACAGAGTCTGGAGGCGCCGCGGAGAACGTTCTGCTGCCTGCAACATCCTCCAGCATGACTGGTTTGGCATTGGGTCAGTAATGGTGTGGGGTGGCATTTCTTTGGAGGGCCGCACAGCCCTCCATGTGCATCGCCAGAGGTAGCCTGACTGCCATTAGGTACCGAGATGAGATCCTCAGACCCCTTGTGAGACCATATGCTGGTGCGGTTGGCCCTGGGTTCCTCCTAATGCAAGACGATGCTAGACCTCATGTGGCTGGAGTGTGTCAGCAGCTCCTGCAAGACAAAGGCATTGATGCTATGGACTGGCCCGCCCGTTCCCCAGACCTGAATCCAATTGAGCACATCTGGGACATCATGTCTCGCTCTATCCACCAACGTCACGTTGCACCACAGACTGTCCAGGAGTTGGCAGATGCTTTAGTCCGGGTCTGGGAGGAGATCCCTCAGGAGACCGTCCGCCACCTCATCAGGAGCAGGCACAGGCGTTGTAGGGAGGTCATACAGGCACGTGGAGGCCACACACACTACTGAGCCTCAATTTGACTTGTTTTAAGGACATTACATCAAAGTTGGATCAGCCTGTAGTGGGTTTTTCCACTTTAATTTTGAGTGTGACTCCAAATCCAGACCTCCATGGGTTGAAAAATTAGATTTCCATTTTTTTTATTTTTGTGTGATTTTGTTGTCAGCACATTCAACTATGTAAAGAACAAAGTATTTCAGAAGAATATTTAATTAATTCAGATCTAGGATGTGTTATTTGTGTGTTCCCTTTATTTTTTTGAGCAGTGTATTCAGTATTCTAGAAACTGGATATATGGGAGAAAGGGGGGAAATGTTTTACATCACACTCTATGCAGCTTGTCTGGAACTCACTTAAAGTCATTTGGGGAATCACTCATGCATCTAATTTTACCCCGTTATGGCATAATGTGCACTTCAGTGAATTTAATAAGATTGATGATATTGAATTTTGGGAAAGGAAGGGAATAATTAGGGTTGAGCAAATGATACAGAATGGTGACATCCGGACTTATATTTGGCCATAGAGATGTTAATATGTTAGAGAAGTCTAAATATCTGCAGGTTTATGTGCACTGAAGATAAAGAGGCTTTCACCATCAGATCCCATGACTTCACTCCTATCAGAATAGTTCGTCTATTTCACTCATTTATAGTAAACTGAGTGGAAATGGGTAAAATGAATACGTTTAGAAGTGAAATGGGTTCAAGAAATAGGGAATAATAAAACATTAAAATGGGATGCAATCTATAGAAACACTCGGAAGATCTCTAGATCTGGGAATCCCAGGTTAATTCAGTCTAGGATTCTACACCGTTTCTATGACGCCCCTCTCTCTCCCGGTTCTATGATAATGTCTCAGACAGATGTCGTAGACGCCAGACCCAACGAGCGGATGTCATACATCTTATCTGGTTATGTCCGATGATTCAGGGTTTCTGGACCAATGTCTTTTCTCAGCTTTGTAGATGCTCCTCACTTAGTTATGACGTAGATATAACTACTGCTGTTTTAGGTGCCCCTCTACTTGACGGGCAGGGACGAGAAATGCTTTGGATGAAGTCGCTGATGCTGGCCAGGGTTGTAATTGCCAGGAACTGGGGCTCGAATAACCCTTTGGCTGTATCTGTATGGCACCAACTGGTTGATAAAGTGCAGAAATACGAGAAACTCGCTATTCATAATAAGAGTCAGAGAATTAGATGGGATAGAACTTGGTCAGCATGGCCATAAGGTCCTGTTCACCTTGGATGTGCTCCGAGACAATGAGGGCGGGTGGTGGGGTGGGCGAGTAGGGTTAAATAGGGTTTTAATGAATTTAGTATTCATGATGGATAAGCTGAGTAAATTTGTGGATATTTATTGTATTTGTGTGCCATCATGTTATCTAATTTGTTATGTTTTGGATATAAAATAAATATAACTCAATTAAAAAAGTAAATAAAATTCAGTTTTATTCAGCAAGTGGTACAACGCATTCTGGGGGCTGTGGTCCCCTTCATCAGGTACAAAATGCTTGCATACAATTTTATCATGGTTACACACATTTAAATACACAAAAAAACCGCCAAAACCACTGGATGGGGGTCAGGGGGTGGGAAATTAGTAAAATGGGATAATCTTGGTATTTATTATTCTTGATAAAGGGTTAATGGGTGGGCATCAGGAGGGCTAGAGAACGTTGGTGGGGTAAGTGGTGTGTGGAAACTTTGTCCCTAGGATGGGCATGGAGCCTCACCGCGATGCCCGGTCATTGTGATCACATGCATCGATTAGCAGTCAGCTGATTGCCGAGAGCGGGCATGTGACTGCCATTGCCCGGCGACAGGACGCTGAGGCAGGCAGACATAGTTGGAATGGATGTGCTGGCGGGAGGAGGATCGCTGACAGCACTCCCAAGAGTTTTTGACCAGTGTGTCACTGGCAGGGGGGTTTGGGGGCAAGTTTGTGCATGCAGGACACAAGTATGTGCAAGGGGGACAATAAACAATATTACACAATAAAACTTAGAAGCAAGAAGATAATAGAAAAAAAATTATGAAAAATGGTGAATAAATTTTCTAAAGGCCTCCGAGTCCACCAGTTTATATGACAGTAGTTGGCAGGCTAGAAGTTCCGACAAGCCAGCGGTCAGCCGTTGGGCAAGAGGATTATCCGGTGTCAATAACTTTTTACGCTCGAACATTTGGGCCACGGAAGCCTGCCTTCTGCCAGATGAACACAACAACGGCATGGTGGAAGGTGGAGGACAAATGGGAGGAGAAGGAGAAGAGGCAGGACGTGGAGCGCCGGGAGGGTGGCTTTGTGGGTTCTGACGGTGTTGCTCCCACTGGGCTCGGTGATGGGAGGCCAGGTGCCTTCTTAAGGCGGTCGTCCCTAGGTGAGTGTTGGGCTTACCGCAACTTATGCGTTGACAGCACAGGCTGCAGATGGCAACACTATTGTCAGCAGCGGACACGTTTAAAAAATGCCCACACTGTGGAGCCATGTGCCGGCATCCTGGGAGCGCCAGATGTGACCGTGCGTGGTGGATGGCTCGTTCCAGATACATTAGCAGTCTGCTTACTGCTGTGCACTGCGAGTTCTGCCTGCTTCTCCTCCCTCTCTGCTGCTCCGTCTGAACTCCCCTTGTGACGTCCATCGACACGTCATCATCGTCACCTTCACCACGACTGACGTTAGAGATCTCGGAGTAGGCAGCAACAGCGGGGACCACCCTCCTTGGGCTGATCTGGGTACTGTCGTCAGACCGCTGGGTGGTGGCCGTTGCTTCTTCCTTATCCGATGCCAAGAATGGCTGCGCATCGGTAAGGTCTGGGAATGGATGGGAAAATAATTCCTCTGACTCAGGCGGAGGGTATATGGTGATGGTGGTGGTGTCTTTGGGGGTGCACACAGCAGAGAGCGAAGAGGGTGCAGATAGAGAGGATGAGGAGGGTGCGGAAGGCTGAGTGAGCCACTCAACCAACTCTGGTGCGCCCTTTGAAGTTATCGCACACGCCTTCTCTAACTTCCCACTTAGGCTCCGGCCTGGTGTACCTGCCCGACCCCTACCACCCCTGCGGAACGTCCGGCCTCTTCCTCTGCCTGTCATTTTCTAAATGACCCTCTGCCTAAGTCCCTAGAGAAGAGCAGTATTTGTGGATGCAGGTGTATCGCAGGCCTCAATCAGTATTTGGCGGAAACTGGTATATAGCACCCCTCAATCAGTATTTGGCGGAAACTGGTATATAGCACCCCTCAATCAGTATTGTGTGGAAGAAGGTATATCGCAGCCCTCAATCAGTATTTGGCGGAAACTGGTATATAGCACCCCTCAATCAGTATTGTGTGGAAGAAGGTATATCGCAGCCCTCAAGAAGTTTTTTGGGGGGCAACAGTTATATCACACCTGTTGCAATTAGTTACTCCAATAGCGTTTGTCCCTCTATATACCTGCAGTATCGCAGCAGAACCGCACACAACTGCTGCACAATACAAATGCGCTATAATATACCGTCTATGTTAGAAAGTATATTATAAGTATATTACACCCCTCTGTGTATCACACCTATCGATAGCACACCAGTACCAGTCCTTAAAAGGACATTTGTGGCCCTATTAGCCAGCGTTTGGTGGCCCTAACAGCCTGTCCTGCTCCTGTGTCATGGGTCAAAGTTCTGCACTATGCAAAAAAAAATGGCACGTGCGAATATCGCCATATGTTCGCATGTTCGCCGAATCACGAACGAGCAAAGTTTGCCGCGAAACGACCGCCGGGCGAACCGCAAGGCCATCTCTACTCTGGTTTACGCTGTCAAATTACACTCTGTGGTATACGCTGTGTTATTACTACCTCTGGTATACGCTGTGTTATTACACCCTCTGGTATACGCTGTGTTATTACTACCTCTGGTATACGCTGTGTTATTACACCCTCTGGTATACGCTGTGTTATTACACCCTCTGGTATACGCTGTGTTATTACACCCTCTGGTATACGCTGTGTTATTACACCCTCTGGTATACGCTGTGTTATTACACCCTCTGGTATACGCTGTGTTATTACACCCTCTGGTATACGCTGTGTTATTACACCCTCTGGTATACGCTGTGTTATTACTACCTCTAGTATACCCTGTGTTATTACTACCTCTGGTATACGCTGTGTTATTACACCCTCTGGTATACGCTGTGTTATTACACCCTCTGGTATACGCTGTGTTATTACACCCTCTGGTATACGCTGTGTTATTACACCCTCTGGTATACGCTGTGTTATTACACCCTCTGGTATACGCTGTGTTATTACACCCTCTGGTATACGCTGTGTTATTACACCCTCTGGTATACGCTGTGTTATTACACCCTCTGGTATACGCTGTGTTATTACACCCTCTGGTATACGCTGTGTTATTACACCCTCTGGGTTAATTCACGCTCTGGTATCCGCTGTGTTATTACACCCTCTGGTATACGCTGTGTTATTACACCCTCTGGTATACGCTGTGTTATTACATCCTCTGGTATACGCTGTGTTATTACACCCTCTGGTATACGCTGTGTTATTACACCCTCTGGTATACGCTGTGTTATTACACCCTCTGGTATACGCTGTGTTATTACACCCTCTGGTATACGCTGTGTTATTACACCCTATGGTATACGCTGTGTTATTACACCCTCTGGTATACGCTGTGTTATTACACCCTCTGGTATACCCTGTGTTATTACTACCTCTAGTATACCCTGTGTTATTACACCCTCTGGTATACGCTGTGTTATTACTACCTCTGGTATACGCTGTGTTATTACATCCTCTGGTATACGCTGTGTTATTACACCCTCTGGTATACGCTGTGTTATTACACCCTCTGGTATACGCTGTGTTATTACTACCTCTGGTATACGCTGTGTTATTACACCCTCTGGTATCCGCTGTGTTATTACATCCTCTGGTATACGCTGTGTTATTACACCCTCTGGTATACGCTGTGTTATTACACCCTCTGGTATACGCTGTGTTATTACTACCTCTGGTATACGCTGTGTTATTACACCCTCTGGTATACGCTGTGTTATTACATCCTCTGGTATACGCTGTGTTATTACACCCTCTAGTATACGCTGTGTTATCGGTATACGCTGTGTTATTACTACCTCTGGTATACGCTGTGTTATTACACCCTCTGGTATACGCTGTGTTATTACACCCTCTGGTATAAGCTGTGTTATTACACCCTCCTGTAAACTCTGTGTTATTACACCCTCTGGTATACGCTGTGTTATTACACCCTCTGGTATATGATCTGTTATTTCACCCTCTTGTTTTTCTTTGTGTTATTTCACCCTCTTGTTTTTCTTTGTGTTATTACACCCTCTGGTATACGCTGTGTTATTACACCCTCTGGTATACGCTGTGTTATTACACCCTCTGGTATACGCTGTGTTATTACACCCTCTGGTATACGCTGTGTTATTACACCCTCTGGTATCCGCTGTGTTATTACACCCTCTGGTATCCGCTGTGTTAATTCACGCTCTGGTATCCGCTGTGTTATTACCTCCTCTGGTATACGCTGCGTTATTACACCCTCTGGTATATGCTGTGTTATTACACCCTCTGGTATCCGCTGTGTTATTACCTCCTCTGGTATACGCTGTGTTATTACACCCTCTGGTATCCGCTGTGTTATTACCTCCTCTGGTATACGCTGTGTTATTACACCCTCTGGTATCCGCTGTGTTAATTCACGCTCTGGTATCCGCTGTGTTATTACCTCCTCTGGTATACGCTGCGTTATTACACCCTCTGGTATATGCTGTGTTATTACACCCTCTGGTATCCGCTGTGTTATTACCTCCTCTGGTATACGCTGTGTTATTACACCCTCTGGTATCCGCTGTGTTATTACCTTCTCTGGTATCCGCTGTGTTATTACCTCCTCTGGTATCCGCTGTGTTAATTCACACTCTGGTATCCGCTGTGTTATTACATCCTCTGGTATCCGCTGTGTTATTACACCCTCTGGTATCCGCTGTGTTATTACACCCTCTGGTATCCGCTGTGTTATTACATCCTCTGGTATTTGCTGTGTTAATTCACCCTCTGGTATACGCTGTGTTATTACACCCTCTGGTATACGCTGTGTTATTACACCCTCTGGTATCCGCTAGGGCTGCACGATAAATCGAAAAAATAATCGAATTGCGATAATCGGCAAATGCTATATGGCGATTTGGCCGACCCGAAAATGCCGCGATTATATATGAAGGGGCCCCGCGCAACAGGTCCAGCCACTGTACTCACTGTCACTATGAATGCACTGCAGCGAGCGGGCCGGTGGGAGGAGCGTTACTAAGTGACGTCAGTCACCCGCCGGCCCGCTCGCTGCAGTGCATTCATAGTGTGACAGTGAGTACAGAGGCCGGACCTGTTATCAATAGGAGAGAGATTGTTCACACACTAGTAAAATACTTTACACACAAAGCCAGTTATGTGCGCGGTTTAGGACACATGAGGGGAACCAGCATAAGATGCTATATGTCTTATGCTGCCCCCCCTCATGGCCCTATGTGTCATAGCACACATCCCCCCCCATAACAGCGTCCTCCACAGATCCCCCATAACAGCGTCCTCCACAGATCCCCCATAACAGCGTCCTCCACAGATCCCCCATAACAGCGTCCTCCACAGATCCCCCACATAACAGCGTCCTCCACAGATCCCCCATAACAGCGTCCTCCACAGATCCCCCACATAACAGCGTCCTCCACAGATCCCCCATAACAGCGTCCTCCACAGATCCCCCACATAACAGCGTCCTCCACAGATCCCCCACATAACAGCGTCTTCCACAGATCCCCCATAACAGCGTCCTCCACAGATCCCCCACATAACAGCGTCCTCCACAGATCCCCCACATAACAGCGTCCTCCACAGATCCCCCACATAACAGCGTCCTCCACAGATCCCCCACATAACAGCATCCTCCACAGATCCCCCATAACAGCGTCCTCCACAGATCCCCCATAACAGCGTCCTCCACAGATCCCCCACATAACAGCGTCTTCCACAGGTCCCCATAACAGCGTCCTCCACAGATCCCCCACATAACAGCGTCCTCCACAGATCCCCCACATAACAGCGTCCTCCACAGATCCCCCACATAACAGCGTCCTCCACAGGTCCCCATAACAGCGTCCTCCGCAGATCCCCCACATAACAGCGTCTTCCACAGATCTCCCACATAACAGCGTCCTCCACAGGTCCCCATAACAGCGTCCTCCACAGGTCCCCATAACAGCGTCCTCCGCAGATCCCCCACATAACAGCGTCTTCCACAGATCTCCCACATAACAGCGTCCTCCGCAGATCCCCCACATAACAGCGTCTTCCACAGGTCCCCATAACAGCGTCCTCCACAGATCCCCCACATAACAGCGTCCTCCACAGATCCCCCACATAACAGCGTCCTCCACAGATCCCCCACATAACAGCGTCCTCCACAGATCCCCCACATAACAGCGTCCTCCACAGATCTCCCACATAACAGCGTCCTCCACAGATCTCCCACATAACAGCGTCCTCCACAGGTCCCCATAACAGCGTCCTCCACAGGTCCCCATAACAGCGTCCTCCGCAGATCCCCCACATAACAGCGTCTTCCACAGATCTCCCACATAACAGCGTCCTCCGCAGATCCCCCACATAACAGCGTCTTCCACAGGTCCCCATAACAGCGTCCTCCACAGATCCCCCACATAACAGCGTCCTCCACAGATCCCCCACATAACAGCGTCCTCCACAGATCCCCCACATAACAGCGTCCTCCACAGATCCCCCACATAACAGCGTCCTCCACAGGTCCCCATAACAGCGTCCTCCGCAGATCCCCCACATAACAGCGTCTTCCACAGATCTCCTACATAACAGCGTCCTCCACAGATCCCCCATAACAGCGTCCTCCGCAGATCCCCCACATAACAGCGTCCTCCACAGATCTCCCACATAACAGCGTCCTCCACAGATCCCCCACATAACAGCGTCTTCCACAGGTCCCCATAACAGCGTCCTCCACAGATCCCCCACATAACAGCGTCCTCCACAGATCCCCCACATAACAGCGTCCTCCACAGATCCCCCACATAACAGCGTCTTCCACAGGTCCCCATAACAGCGTCCTCCACAGATCCCCCACATAACAGCGTCCTCCACAGATCCCCCACATAACAGCGTCCTCCACAGGTCCCCATAACAGCGTCCTCCGCAGATCCCTCACATAACAGCGTCTTCCACAGGTCCCCATAACAGCGTCCTCCACAGATCCCCCACATAACAGCGTCCTCCACAGATCCCCCACATAACAGCGTCCTCCACAGATCCCCCACATAACAGCGTCCTCCACAGATCCCCCACATAACAGCGTCCTCCACAGATCCCCCACATAACAGCGTCCTCCGCAGATCCCCCACATAACAGCGTCCTCCACAGATCCCCCACATAACAGCGTCTTCCACAGATCTCCCACATAACAGCGTCCTCCGCAGATCCCCCACATAACAGCGTCCTCCACAGGTCCCCATAACAGCGTCCTCCACAGATCCCCCACATAACAGCGTCCTCCACAGATCCCCCATAACAGCGTCTTCCACAGATCCCCCACATAACAGCGTCTTCCACAGGTCCCCATAACAGCGTCCTCCACAGATCCCCCA